>NC_069499.1:1562947204-1563120214 GCF_027579735.1 Bombina bombina | reverse complement strand
TTGTGTGTGCATATACATGGTGTTTATACATATGTGTGTGTGTGCATATACAAGGTGTTTATACATATGTGTGTGTGCATATACATGGTGTTTATACATATGTGTGTGTGTGCATATACAAGGTGTTTATACATATGTGTGTGTGCATATACATGGTGTTTATACATATGTGTGTGTGTGCATATACATGGTGTTTATACATATGTGTGTGTGTGCATATACAAGGTGTTTATACATATGTGTGTGTGCATATACATGGTGTTTATACATATGTGTGTGTGTGCATATACAAGGTGTTTATACATATGTGTGTGTGTGTGTGCATATACAAGGTGTTTATACATGTGTGTGTGTGTGTGTGCATATACAAGGTGTTTATACATGTGTGTGTGTGTGTGTGCATATACAAGGTGTTTATACATATATGTGTGTGCATATACATGGTGTTTATACATATGTGTGTGTGTGCATATACAAGGTGTTTATACATATGTGTGTGTGTGCATATACAAGGTGTTTATACATGTGTGTGTGTGTGTGTGCATATACAAGGTGTTTATACATATGTTGTGTGTGTGCATATACAAGGTGTTTATCACATATGTGTGTGTGTGTGTGCATATACAAGTGTGTATTAACATATGTGTGTGTGCATATCACAAGGTGTCTTTATACATGTGTGTGTGTGTGCGCATATACAAGGTGTTTATAAATATGTGGTGTGTTGCATTATACAAGGTGTTTATACATGTGTGTGTGTGTGTGGATGCATATACAAGGTGTTTATACATATGTGTGTGTGTGCATTAGACAAGGTGTCTTATGACATATGTGTGATCGTGACATATACAAGGTGTTTATACATATGTGTGTGTGCATTACAGGGTGTTTATAACATATGTGTGTGTGTGCATATACAAGGTGTTTATACATGTGTGTGTGTGTGTGTGCATATACAAGGCTGTTATTATACATATGTGTGTGTGCATATCACAAGGTGTTTTTACTTATGTGTGTCGTGCATATACAGGGGTGTTTATACATATGTGTCGTGTGCATATACAATGGTGTTTATAGTCATATGTGTGTGTGCATATACAAGGTGTTTATACTAATGTGTGTGTTGCAATATACAAGGTGTTTTATACATATGTGTGTGTGCTATATACAAGGTGTTGTATACATATGTGTGTGTGCATATACAACGGGTTTATACATATGTGTGTGTGCCATATACAAGGTGTTTATACATATGTGTGTGCTGCATATACATGGAGTTGTTATACATATGTGTGTGTGCATAATACTGGTAGTTTTATAATACAGTGTGTGGTGTGTGCAGTATACAATGGAGCTGTTGTAATACATATGTGTGTGTTGCTATATAACTGGCTGTTTTATACAATATGTGTGTGTGCAATAACTCCACAGGTGTTGTTATTACCAATATGTGAGTGTGCAATATACATGGGTTGTTTGTATACATATTTGTTGTGTTGTTGCATATACAAGGTTTTCTTTATACATATGTAGTGTGTGTGTGTGCCTATACAAGGTGTTTTTACAATAGGTGAAGTGTTGCATTATGACATGGTGTTTAAAAATATGTGTGGTGTGCATATCACATGGTGTTTATATACATATGTGTGTGTGGCATATACAAGGTGTTTATAAATATGCTGAGTGTTGCCTATGCATGGTTTTTCAAATTATGTGTGTGATGCTATACAATCAGGTGTTTATACATATGTGAGTGTGCATATGCATGGTGTTTATAAATATGTGTGTGTGCATATACATGGTGTTTATAAATATGTGTGTGTGCATATACAAGGTGTTTATACATATGTGTGTGTGCATATACAAGGTGTTTATACATATGTGTATGTGTGTGCATATACATGGTGTTTATACATATGTGTGTGTGCATATACATGGTGTTTATACATATGTGTGTGTGCATATACAGGGTGTTTATACATATGTGTGTGTGTGCATATACAAGGTGTTTATACATATGTGTGTGTGTGCATATACAAGGTGTTTATACATATGTGTGTGTGCATATACAAGGTGTTTATACATATGTGTGTGTGCATATACATGGTGTTTATACATATGTGTGTGTGCATATACATGGTGTTTATACATATGTGTGTGTGCATATACAAGGTGTTTATACATATGTGTGTGTGCATATACAAGGTGTTTATACATATGTGTGTGTGCATATACAAGGTGTTTATACATATGTGTGTGTGCATATACAAGGTGTTTATACATATGTGTGTGTGTGCATATACAAGGTGTTTATACATATGTGTGTGTGCATATACAAGGTGTTTATACATATGTGTGTGTGTGCATATACAAGGTGTTTATACATATGTGTGTGTGCATATACAAGGTGTTTATACATATGTGTGTGTGTGCATATACAGGGTGTTTATACATATGTGTGTGTGTGCATATACAGGGTGTTTATACATATGTGTGTGTGCATATACAAGGTGTTTATACATATGTGTGTGTGTGCATATACAAGGTGTTTATACATATGTGTGTGTGCATATACAAGGTGTTTATACATATGTGTGTGTGCATATACATGGTGTTTATACATATGTGTGTGTGCATATACAAGGTGTTTATACATATGTGTGTGTGCATATACAAGGTGTTTATACATATGTGTGTGTGCATATACAAGGTGTTTATACATATGTGTGTGTGCATATACATGGTGTTTATACATATGTGTGTGTGCATATACAAGGTGTTTATACATATGTGTGTGTGCATATACATGGTGTTTATACATATGTGTGTGTGCATATACAAGGTGTTTATACATATGTGTGTGTGCATATACATGGTGTTTATACATATGTGTGTGTGCATATACAAGGTGTTTATACATATGTGTGTGTGTGCATATACAGGGTGTTTATACATATGTGTGTGTGTGCATATACAGGGTGTTTATACATATGTGTGTGTGCATATACAAGGTGTTTATACATATGTGTGTGTGTGCATATACAAGGTGTTTATACATATGTGTGTGTGCATATACAAGGTGTTTATACATATGTGTGTGTGCATATACATGGTGTTTATACATATGTGTGTGTGCATATACAAGGTGTTTATACATATGTGTGTGTGCATATACAAGGTGTTTATACATATGTGTGTGTGCATATACAAGGTGTTTATACATATGTGTGTGTGCATATACATGGTGTTTATACATATGTGTGTGTGCATATACAAGGTGTTTATACATATGTGTGTGTGCATATACATGGTGTTTATACATATGTGTGTGTGCATATACAAGGTGTTTATACATATGTGCTGTGTGCATATACATGGTGTTTATACATATGTGTGTGTGACTATACAAGGTGTTTTTACATATGCTGTGTGTGCTGCATATACATGGTGTTCTATACATATGTGTGTGTGCATATACAAGGTGTTTATCCATATGTGTGAGTGCATATACATGGTGTTTACTACCTCTATGTGCTGTGTGCATTATACATGGTGTGTTATATACATATGGTGTGTGTGCATATACAAGGTGTTCTTATACATATGTGTGTGTGCATATACAAGGTGTTTATACATAAGTGTGTTGGCATTATACAAGGTGTTTATAACATATGTGTGCTGTGCATATACAGGGTGTTGTATACATTTGTGTGTGTGCATATACAAGGTGTTATATACATATGTGTGTGTGACTATACATGGTGTTTATACATATGTGTGTGTGCATATACAAGGTGTTTATACATATGTGTGTGTGCATATACAGGGTGTTTATAAATATGTGTGTGTGCATATACATGGTGTTTATACATATGTGTGTGTGCATATACATGGTGTTTATACTTATGTGTGTGTGCATATACATGGTGTTTATACATATGTGTGTGTGTGCATATACATGTGTTTATACATATGTGTGTGCGCATATACAAGGTGTTTATACATATGTGTGTGTGCATATACATGGTGTTTATACATATGTGTGTGTGTGCATATACAGGGTGTTTATACATATGTGTGTGCGCATTATACAAGGTGTTTATAATATGTGTGTGTGCATATACATGGTGTTTATACATATGTGTGTGTGCATATACAGGGTGTTTATACATATGTGTGTGTGCATATACATGGTGTTTATACATATGTGTGTGTGCATACTACATGGTGTTTATACATATGTGTGTGTGCATACTACAGGTGTTTATACTTATGTGTGTGTGCATATACAAGGTGTTTATACATATGTGTGTGTGCATATACATGGTGTTTATACATATGTGTGTGTGCATATACATGGTGTTTATACATATGTGTGTGTGCATATACAGGGTGTTTATACATATGTGTGTGTGCATATACAGGGTGTTTATACATATGTGTGTGCATATACAGGGTGTTTATACATATGTGTGTGTGCATATACAGGGTGTTTATACATATGTGTGTGTGCATATACAAGGTGTTTATACATATGTGTGTGTGTGCATATACAAGGTGTTTATACATATGTGTGTGTGCATATACAAGGTGTTTATACATATGTGTGTGTGTGCATATACATGGTGTTTATACATATGTGTGTGTGCATATACATGGTGTTTATACATATGTGTGTGTGCATATACAAGGGTGTTATACATAGTGTGTGTGCATATACATGGTGTTTATACATATGTGTGTGTGCATATACATGGTGTTTATACATATGTGTGTGTGCATATACAAGGTGTTTATACATATGTGTGTGTGCATATACATGGTGTTTATACATATGTGTGTGTGCATATACAGGGTGTTTATACATATGTGTGTGTGCATATACATGTGTTTATACATATGTGTGTGTGCATATACAAGGTGTTTATACATATGTGTGTGTGCATATACATGTGTTTATACATATGTGTGTGTGCATATACAAGGTGTTTATACATATGTGTGTGTGCATATACATGGTGTTTATACATATGTGTGTGTGCATATACATGGTGTTTATACATATGTGTGTGTGCATATACAGGGTGTTTATACATATGTGTGTGTGCATATATATGTGTTTATACATATGTGTGTGTGCATATACAGGGTGTTTATACATATGTGTGTGTGCATATACAGGGTGTTTATACATATGTGTGTGTGCATATATATGTGTTTATACATATGTGTGTGTGCATATACAGGGTGTTTATACATATGTGTGTGTGCATATGCATGGTGTTTATACATATGTGTGTGTGCATATACAAGGTGTTTATACATATGTGTGTGTGCATATACAAGGTGTTTATACATATGTGTGTGTGCATATACATGTGTTTATACATATGTGTGTGTGCATATCTTGGTGTTTATATAATATGTGTTGTAGTGCTTATACATGGTGTTTATACATATGTGTTGTGCTGCATATACATGGTGTTTATACATATGTGTGTGTGCATATACATGGTGTTTATACATATGTGTGTGTGCATATACAGGGTTGTTTATACATATGTGTGTGTGCATTTACATGGTGTTTATACATATGTGTGTGTAGCATATACATGGTGTATTATACATATGTGTGTGTGCATATCAGGGTGTTTATACAAATGTGTGTGTGCATATACAGGTGTTTATACATATGTGTGTGTGTGCATATACATGGTGTTATACATATGTGTTGTGTGCATATACATGGTGTTTATACATATGTGTGTGTGCATATAACATGGTGTTTATAATATGTGTGTGTGCATATATCATGGTGTTTTATACATATGTGTCGTGTGCATATACAAGGTGTTTATACATATGTGTGTGCATATACAAGGTGTTTATACATATGTGTGTGTGCATATACATGGTGTTTATACATATGTGTGTGTGCATATACAAGGTGTTTATACATATGTGTGTGTGCAAATACATGGTGTTTATACATATGTGTGTGTGCATATACATGGTGTTTATACATATGTGTGTGTGCATATACAGGGTGCTTATACATATGTGTGTGTGCATATACAGGGTGTTTATACATATGTGTGTGTGCATATATATGTGTTTATACATATGTGTGTGTGCATATACAGGGTGTTTATACATATGTGTGTGTGCATATGCATGGTGTTTATACATATGTGTGTGTGCATATACAGGGTGTTTATACATATGTGTGTGTGCATATGCATGGTGTTTATACATATGTGTGTGTGCATATACAAGGTGTTTATACATATGTGTGTGTGCATATACAAGGTGTTTATACATATGTGTGTGTGCATATACATGTGTTTATACATATGTGTGTGTGCATATACATGGTGTTTATACATATGTGTGTGTGCATATACATGGTGTTTATACATATATGTGTGTGTGCATATACATGGTGTTTATACATATGTGTGTGTGTGCATATACATGGTGTTTATACATATGTGTGTGCATATACAGGGTGTTTATACATATGTGTGTGCATATACATGGTGTTTATACATATGTGTGTGTGTGCATATACATGTGTTTATACATATGTGTGTGTGCATATACATGGTGTTTATACATATGTGTGTGTGCATATACATGGTGTTTATACATATGTGTGTGTGCATATACATGGTGTTTATACATATGTGTGTGTGCATATACATGGTGTTTATACATATGTGTGTGTGCATATACATGTGTTTATACATATGTGTGTGTGCATATATATATGTGTTTATACATATGTGTGTGTGTGCATATACAAGGTGTTTATACATATGTGTGTGTGCATATACAAGGTGTTTATACATATGTGTGTGTGCATATACATGGTGTTTATACATATGTGTGTGTGCATATACAAGGTGTTTATACATATGTGTGTGTGCAAATACATGGTGTTTATACATATGTGTGTGTGCATATACATGGTGTTTATACATATGTGTGTGTGCATATACAAGGTGTTTATACATATGTGTGTGTGCAAATACATGGTGTTTATACATATGTGTGTGTGCATATACAAGGTGTTTATACATATGTGTGTGTGCATATACATGGTGTTTATACATATGTGTGTGTGCATATACAAGGTGTTTATACATATGTGTGTGTGCATATACAAGGTGTTTATACATATGTGTGTGTGCATATACATGGTGTTTATACATATGTGTGTGTGCATATACAAGGTGTTTATACATATGTGTGTGTGCATATACATGGTGTTTATACATATGTGTGTGTGCATATACATGGTGTTTATACATATGTGTGTGTGCATATACAAGGTGTTTATACATATGTGTGTGTGCATATACAAGGTGTTTATACATATGTGTGTGTGCATATACATGGTGTTTATACATATGTGTGTGTGCATATACAAGGTGTTTATACATATGTGTGTGTGCATATACAAGGTGTTTATACATATGTGTGTGTGCATATACAAGGTGTTTATACATATGTGTGTGTGCATATACATGGTGTTTATACATATGTGTGTGTGCATATACATGGTGTTTATACATATGTGTGTGTGCATATACATGGTGTTTATACATATGTGTGTGTGCATATACATGGTGTTTATACATATGTGTGTGTGCATATACAGGGTGTTTATACATATGTGTGTGTGCATATACATGGTGTTTATACATATGTGTGTGTGTGCATATACATGTGTTTATACATATGTGTGTGTGCATATACATGGTGTTTATACATATGTGTGTGTGCATATACATGGTGTTTATACATATGTGTGTGTGCATATACATGGTGTTTATACATATGTGTGTGTGCATATACATGGTGTTTATACATATGTGTGTGTGCATATACAAGGTGTTTATACATATGTGTGTGTGCATATACATGGTGTTTATACATATGTGTGTGTGTGCATATACATGTGTTTATACATATGTGTGTGTGCATATACATGGTGTTTATACATATGTGTGTGTGTGTGCATATACATGGTGTTTATACATATGTGTGTGTGCATATACATGGTGTTTATACATATGTGTGTGTGCATATACATGGTGTTTATACATGTGTGTGTGTGCATATACATGGTGTTTATACATATGTGTGTGTGCATATACATGGTGTTTATACATATGTGTGTGTGTGTGCATATACATGGTGTTTATACATATGTGTGTGTGTGTGCATATACATGGTGTTTATACATATGTGTGTGTGCATATACATGGTGTTTATACATAAGACAGTGGAGGGCAGCATAGCCCAGAACGAACATAAGAATTAAGGCCCTTAGGAGTGAGCTGCTGTTAAGTGGCAACAATGTTGCATTTGTGTGGGTGGGTACAGGGCTCACCTTTAAGAAGCCAAGCTACAGGCCCCAAATCCTCTTTCCAGCTTGTCTTCACAGCTTGCAGGATCACAGCATCTTCATTCTCTGGTTAAGCAGTCTGCTGCAGCATGGGCTGTTTTTTCAAAGTCTTCCAGAGCACCTGTGAAGAGTGATGTGTTGGAGGAGTTACTGATCGGAGTCCCACCATCTCCGGTGAGTCGTACCCCGATCTTTCCCCCCTTTTCTCTGTAATTTAATGGGGAAGTCAGGGAGGGATCTGGGTGCCCTATTGGTGTTTGACCTGGCACTCTCCAGTTAATAGATTATTTCCCAGGTAGGCCCATCTTCCCCCTCTCTCCCTCCCGGTCAGTTAGTGGTTGGGCCTGGGGGCCGGGTAACCTCTTCCCCCCCCCTTAATCATTTCCACATACCCCTGATGCGCGTCTCTAGGGTGGATCGTTGGCTGGAGTGAGTGTGAGCATTCATACTTACCTCCGCCATCGGTTACGGTGTCCACGAAGCCCAGGCCTGCAGCGGTCGCGCTCTTGCAGGGCTTGTGGCGGCGGTCCCCCTTTAGCGGTCGCGACTTCCGGCGGTTCTTCCCCTCCTCCTGGTCGTCGGATGGCTTCGGGCGAGTCTTCGGCCATGCGGGCGGCGGCATCCATCATTGACGGCGTCTCTTCCGGTCTCGGCGCTTCCGGTGACGTCACTTCCGGTGACGTCACTTCCGGAACCGCCATTTGAGATCCGGTAGCCAAGCGGGTGGGATCGTCTCCTCCTCCGGGGTCCCAGGTAAGAGAGGAGTGCCTGGGGGGGGGGACGAGGCCCGCTGGGGGGGGCGCGCAGCGAGGCTCAGTGGCTCTGCGCTCGCTGGCAGATAAATTGCTTGCAATGTCTGGGGAGTAGGATGTGGAAAGCATGGGAGAATTTGCAGGCCAGAGGCTGTGGTTTCAGGCGCTGAGAAAGGGCATTTATGAGCAGGCCGCAGGCCTGACTGGGGGTTTCTTTTGTTTATCAACAGATTGTTTAGATAGTCAGCCTTTTCTTTGCAGTCAGTCAGTGGCGCAATGCCTGACTGTTAGCGGCCAATTGAGGCCTAGCAGGAATTACGCCGTGTTATGTTGCGGTGCATGAGAGGCCCATCACATAGGGCACGCAGGAGTTCACCTGGGGTACCCCCTCCCCTGTGGGAGTCATGTGGCTGTAGCGCAGTGGCTAGCATTGCTGTCTTGTAAGCAAGAGGTTTAGAGATCGAATCCCGCTGTGTCTCTTTTAATACATTTGGGGTAACAATTAACGTTTCGGCCAGGAAGGGCCCAGATGTTTTTCTCTTAGTTTCTGCTCAGCATGGAGATAGCACAGAACAGGGCTTCTCTAGTCAGGTGTAGTGGCGAATGCAGTGTCTGCATCACAATAGAGTGGCATGTCTGAGTGTATGGAACAGTGTGTGGCGCATTGCGCAATGTTCTGGGCGAGGGGGACTAGATTCTACTGTGGATGGGGGGGGTCCTTGTCCTCTCCCCGTGGTACTCCTCTCTTGCATTTCTCATTTCAGGCCAAGGAGGAGCACAGCCGGGAGTAACCTTCAATCTCCTTGGATCCTTTGCCGTGCAGCGCCCCTGGGAGCTGGAGAGCATGGAATCGCAAGAAGTGGTGTATCTCATGGAGCCACAGAATGCTTGGGTGCCGATGCAGTACAGTCCAGGTGTTCGTGGCAAGGAAGAGTACAGCGCCCCTCTTGGAACTGGTGAGACCATTTTATCTTTCGGGCATAGGGGCTTTAGTTCATCTTCGGATGATTTTGGGTCTGAGTGAGTGATAGGTCCCTGGGGTCGGAGGCTAAAGAGCAGAAGGGAATGTATAAAATTGATGACGTGGGTAGTCAAGGTGCGTAAGGCCATGGGTCCTCCCCCTCTCCCCTTGTTTCTCTCGCTAGAACCCTGTGTTCATTGCAGACACCTCCTGCGCAGCGGGGGGTGGCTGTCCCTGGGGCGACAGATGGGCTTACAACGGCCATGTATGGGGACGAGCACAAGCAGCCCTCATTAAGCCTTCTCGAGCATCTGAAGTCCAAATTTGTTAGACGCATTCAAGAGGGTAAATATGGCATAGGTTTGAACTTCCGGCCAAGGTCTATCACCGGGAAGAAATGGCGGTGTTACATCGCTAAACTTCCCGATCGGGCTCTGAATATCCTCAAATATCAAAATGCCATCTAAACCGTTTGCGAGCGGTTTCGGGAACGGGCATAGCAGGATTATGGCGTCGCGTTCAGCGATAGATGGTTGGTAATCCCCTCCTGAATTTGGCGACGTAGATTTGTGGTTAGGGGCATAGTTCGGGCCCGAAAAAGCCTTTTTTGCCCGGGCAGGTCTCTGCTGGGTCCCCTGGCAATTGCGCACCTTAGCGCTCTCAGCGGCGTTCCACAGGTATTTCCTGTGCAGTTCCAGAATAAGCTCTGCCCCAAAGGGCCGGCGTGTGTTTTGCCACGTGAGTAAGCACCGCGGGGTGGCCACTCCAGTTGGAGTGTAACAGATCCCACGATGCAGGCCGGTCGCGAGAGCAGCCTAGTTCCAGTTTCAAACCTTTCACTGCCGGAAAGGGTGGCCACCCCACTGAGGGTAGCCGCAATTGGTAGCCGTAATTCGGATAGGAGGGTGGCTGCCTTGCTAGGCGGCGGCCTCCTTCAGGGATTCATTATCCCCTTCAGCTTCGCGGTATAGGGTTTACGAAATCGGCATACTAATTTCCTAGCGTTGCGAGGAAAAGAGGGACAAGGAGATTGCTGTGGGCCGCAGGGCTGGCTCATTTGTGGAGATTACGATTCGAGGATTGGTTCCTCTCTCCTCTTGGCGTTGTTCCTAAGAAGGAGCCGGGTAAGTCCCGGCTCATCCAGCACCTTACCTTCCCTAGAGGGAGGTCGGGCAGCAACGCTATTTCCCCTGAGCCAGTTCGGTTTACTACCAGTCCTTTGATGACGCGTTATCACTGGTATGGAGGGCAAACCTGGTTGTGGTATCAGCATTTCGGATGCTTCCCATTCATCCCTCCTCCTTACACCCTGGGATGTTGGCGTGAGGGCAAGTATTTCGTGGACAAAAGCTTGCCTATGAGCTGTTCTATATCATGTGCTCATTTTGAAGCCTTCAGAGCTTCTTGCACTGGGCCATCTCAGTGATTGCTGTTTTTGATGGCCGGCACATTGCCTGGACGATGTCCAGCTGTTTGGATATGCTGGATACGCTGTGTGTGCTTTCCTGATGAAAGTGATTCGATTTTGCTGGCCAGAATGGGTGTCCCTCTGGCGGAGGGTTAGACCCAGTGCCTTTGCACGTGCCTTACCTTTTTGGGTATCAAGATTGACTCTTCGTTAATGCAGTGTCATTTGCTATAAGATATGATTGCCCGTATGGTTGGTAAGGTTCGGGAAATCGGGTCCTTTGTTGGTTCCATGAAGGATCTCCAGACCATGTTGGTTCTTCTGAATTTCGCCGGTAGGATTATTCCTATAAGCAGAAATTTTATTCGGCGGCTCAGAGGGCGTCGTGCGGCGAGCGGTCACAAGCGAGTGAGTTTTGTGTAATGGCAGAAATGTCGATGACTTGGCAGTATGGGGTCAATTCTGGAACCATTTTTTAATGAGATCTGCTCATGGTCGAAGTTTGTTCCTTCCAACATGGTAATTCAGTTGTTACTGATGCGGCAGGGTCTCACGGGTGGGGGGCCTTCTTGTCCGGTCACTGGAGTGCCGTCCCATGGCCTCGGTCATGGGTTCTGAGGGGCTTGTTAAGAAGTTTAGCCTGTTAGAGCTCCCCCCCCCCCCATTATTATTGCCTTTGAGGTTTTGCGTGAGCAGCTAAGGGATCAGGAGGTTGTGTTCTGGATGGATAACAAGAGCGTCATGTTGCTGTTAACATGCTCTCGTGGGGATCTCCCGCGGTAGTGCGGTACCCTCGCATGCTGGTGCTGAAGTGTCTGCACCCGGTGTACAGAATAGAATTGCTGATGCGCTCTTTCGTTTCAATGGAAAGCATTCTATGCGTTGGCTCCTCAGGCGGACATTAACGGAGTAGTTTGTTCCTATTATTTATGGCAGGTAGCGCCGGTGGGTGATCTTTGATTGCCATGATCCGTTCTTCGCTGGCCCTCTCTACTTGGACCGCTTAGGTGAAGCATTGGTCTAAATAGATCACCTTCTGTGATAGGACGAGCCGGCCATCTTGAGGTGTTGTCCAATGGGGTCTTTAGGGACGGATCAACGAGCTTAAAGGTAATGGGGTTTTTCTAGAGGGTAAGTCGGATCTCGGCTGACTGCCGTGTCCTTCTTCTGTAAATTTATGGCCTCTCGGCTCTTCAAGAACCTTCCTGGTTGGGCAGGTGTTGAGGGACTGGGGGGCGTATGGTGCCCAGAGCAAGGGATGTTAGGGAGCCCGTTACCATCAAGAGATTGGTTCCTGTGTTGAACCGTGCCTGTGGTGGGTTCTCATGCTGTCAAGGGTACCCGTTCTCCGCTGCCTTTGGGCTGGTTTTTTCACGGGGCACTTAGGGTGGTTCAAGCCCGGGGGTCTGTAGGCCTCCTCATGTCAAGAACGACGAGTCATCTGATCTAATTTTCCTCTCCAGATCAAAGACAGACCAAGAAGGGAAAGGAGGTGGACGTCTTAACCCACCACGTGGGCTCATTTTGTTGCCCAGCCAGGTTGCTTAGGACCTATATGGACGCGATCCGGAGGGTCCATTACAAATTCTGGTTCACGAGGCCGGTTCCCTGTTGACCAGATTTCAATGCAGGAGAGGCCTGAGCTGGGCAGCATGGAAAGCGGGCCTTGACCCAAGGGTCATTGCCTCCACTCCTTCAGGGTTGGAGCGTCTACCCCTGCCACGGGTTTGTGTTGGTCTGCCGACCACATTAGGGCGTTGGGGAGATGGAGGTCTAAGAGATCCATGTTGTATGTTAGGCCATTAACAATATGAATGTTTGTTTTCTCATGTTGCGATGTTCCCAGTTAACTGTTGTTTCTTTACAGGGCCAAGAGATGGTCCACTGAGACTGCTGATCGCGGGTCACTCCTACATTCACTGGGCGGAGCTGAGAGCGGTCGCGAGCCCTGACGGGCAACAACTGCCCCCCCCCCATTGGGTCACTGTTAGGTGGCTAGGTCATAGGGGTTTGAGTTGGAAGGATCTGCCTGGGTTGCTGCACGGGGCATTGCACAGGTGGGACAAACCCCAAGTTATGATCATTCACGCACGTGGTAGTGATATGGGGCTCCTGCCGTGCAAACTGCTCAGTGGGGTGATTCAGTCTGATTTGTACACTTTCCAGACATGGGTTCCAATGTTAAGGGGTGGTCCAATAGCATCCCCAGTATTGAGTGGCGCCATGTGCAGCCCACAGGGTGGCCTTTCAGGTCAGAAAGAAACTGAACAGGGAGGTTAGGATTTTGTCCTAGCGCAGTCAGTAGGGTTTGTTGTGGAACATGGGAACATCACAACGGCTGGGAGAAGCCTCTACAGGAGGGATGGGGTGCACCTCCCTCAGAGGGGCATCGACCTGTTCCTGGTTAATTTGAGGCATGCTATATTATTATACCTATGTGGGTGGCGGCAAGAGCTGTGCCTGTGGGCTATCTCTTGTGGCGGTTTGTACCACGCCCCGGTTTGCCATTAGAGGTAGAGTGACGGCTGGCCCAGGGGGAGGGTAGTCTCTGCAGGCGCGCGCCTGGGGCACCTCCCCCCATTTGATGTTGCCGAGAACTCCCTAAGTCTGTGCGTGCAGCTAAGCTCCGCTTGTGTAGGCATTCACGGGCGTGGTCCAATTTCCTAGCGGGGGGTACTTACTCTCCTAGCTAGATTGCCGCCACCTGGTTTAAGGTTTGCTGAGTTGCTTCCAGCCGGTTCCTATGTTCTATAATAAATGCGGACCCTACGGGTCTTTATACCCACACCCTGTGTTTGTGTCATTATTCAAGTTATGTATTACCAAAGTCATTTATGGTAAAGTTAAGTTATAAGTTAAGTTATGTGTCAGTCAGTTTTATGACTGGTAAGTTATTACAGCAAGCCAGGAGGATAGGGCATTTAATTACTTAAGACAGTGGAGGGCAGCATAGCCCAGAACGAACATAAGAATTAAGGCCCTTAGGAGTGAGCTGCTGTGAAGTGGCAACAATGTTGCATTTGTGTGGGTGGGTACAGGGCTCACCTTTAAGAAGCCAAGCTACAGGCCCCAAATCCTCTTTCCAGCTTGTCTTCACAGCTTCCCTCCCGCCCTCCCTTTCATTGGTAAGGCGGCAATCACTTAGGCTGGACATCACTAGGGTGTTTTTATCAGCAGGGTGTCTGAGGCAGGACGAGGGCTACGCGGCTCGCTTCCTTAAGCCCAAGGACGTTAATTTTTTGACTCCCCAGGTAGTGGCATGTACACGCGCCTAGTCACACCTGGTCCTACTGGTCTGGAGCTTTATAATATCACACCCTGGCTAGGCGGTTTGTACCACGCCCCGGTTTGCCATTAGAGGTAGAGTGACGGCTGGCCCAGGGGGAGGGTAGTCTCTGCAGGCGCGCGCCTGGGGCACCTCCCCCCATTTGATGTTGCCGAGAACTCCCTAAGTCTGTGCGTGCAGCTAAGCTCCGCTTGTGTAGGCATTCACGGGCGTGGTCCAATTTCCTAGCGGGGGGTACTTACTCTCCTAGCTAGATTGCCGCCACCTGGTTTAAGGTTTGCTGAGTTGCTTCCAGCCGGTTCCTATGTTCTATAATAAATGCGGACCCTACGGGTCTTTATACCCACACCCTGTGTTTGTGTCATTATTCAAGTTATGTATTACCAAAGTCATTTATGGTAAAGTTAAGTTATAAGTTAAGTTATGTGTCAGTCAGTTTTATGACTGGTAAGTTATTACAGCAAGCCAGAAGGATAGGGCATTTAATTACTTATGTGTGTGTGTGCATATACATGGTGTTTATACATATGTGTGTGTGCATATACAGGGTGTTTATACATATGTGTGTGTGCATATACAGGGTGTTTATACATATGTGTGTGTGTGCATATACAGGGTGTTTATACATATGTGTGTGTGCATATACAAGGTGTTTATACATATGTGTGTGTGCATATACAAGGTGTTTATACATATGTGTGTGTGTGTGCATATACAGGGTGTTTATACATATGTGTGTGTGTGCATATACATGGTGTTTATACATATGTGTGTGTGCATATACAAGGTGTTTATACATATGTGTGTGTGCATATACAAGGTGTTTATACATATGTGTGTGTGTGTGCATATACATGGTGTTTATACATATGTGTGTGTGCATATACAAGGTGTTTATACATATGTGTGTGTGCATATACATGGTGTTTATACATATGTGTGTGTGCATATACATGGTGTTTATACATATGTGTGTGTGCATATACAAGGTGTTTATACATATGTGTGTGTGTGTGCATATACAAGGTGTTTATACATATGTGTGTGTGCATATACAAGGTGTTTATACATATGTGTGTGTGCATATACAAGGTGTTTATACATATGTGTGTGTGCATATACATGGTGTTTATACATATGTGTGTGTGCATATACATGGTGTTTATACATATGTGTGTGTGCATATACAAGGTGTTTATACATATGTGTGTGTGCATATACAAGGTGTTTATACATATGTGTGTGTGTGCATATACATGGTGTTTATACATATGTGTGTGTGTGCATATACATGGTGTTTATACATATGTGTGTGTGCATATACATGGTGTTTATAAATATGTGTGTGTGCATATACAAGGTGTTTATACATATGTGTGTGTGCATATACAAGGTGTTTATACATATGTGTGTGTGCATATACATGGTGTTTATACATATATGTGTGTGTGCATATACATGGTGTTTATACATATGTGTGTGTGCATATACAAGGTGTTTATACATATGTGTGTGTGTGCATATACATGGTGTTTATACATATATGTGTGTGTGCATATACAAGGTGTTTATACATATGTGTGTGTGTGCATATACAAGGTGTTTATACATATATGTGTGTGTGCATATACAAGGTGTTTATACATATATGTGTGTGTGCATATACAAGGTGTTTATACATATATGTGTGTGTGCATATACAAGGTGTTTATACATATGTGTGTGTGTGCATATACAAGGTGTTTATACATATGTGTGTGTGCATATACATGGTGTTTATACATATGTGTGTGTGCATATACATGGTGTTTATACATATGTGTGTGTGCATATACATGGTGTTTATACATATGTGTGTGTGCATATACATGGTGTTTATACATATGTGTGTGTGCATATACATGTGTTTATACATATCTATGTGTGCATATACAAGGTGTTTATACATATGTGTGTGTGCATATACATGTGTTTATACATATCTATGTGTGCATATACAAGGTGTTTATACATATGTGTGTGTGCATATACAAGGTGTTTATACATATGTGTGTGTGCATATACAAGGTGTTTATACATATGTGTGTGTGCATATACATGGTGTTTATACATATGTGTGTGTGCATATACATGGTGTTTATACATATGTGTGTGTGCATATACATGTGTTTATACATATGTGTGTGTGCATATACATGGTGTTTATACATATGTGTGTGTGCATATACATGGTGTTTATACATATGTGTGTGTGCATATACAAGGTGTTTATACATATGTGTGTGTGCATATACATGTGTTTATACATATCTATGTGTGCATATACAAGGTGTTTATACATATGTGTGTGTGCATATACAAGGTGTTTATACATATGTGTGTGTGCATATACAAGGTGTTTATACATATGTGTGTGTGCATATACATGTGTTTATACATATGTGTGTGTGCATATACAAGGTGTTTATACATATGTGTGTGTGCATATACAAGGTGTTTATACATATGTGTGTGTGCATATACATGGTGTTTATACATATGTGTGTGTGCATATACATGGTGTTTATACATATGTGTGTGCATATAAATGGTGTTTATAAATATGTGTGTGTGCATATACATGGTGTTTATACATATGTGTGTGTGCATATACAAGGTGTTTATACATATGTGTGTGTGCATATACAAGGTGTTTATACATATGTGTGTGTGCATATACAGGGTGTTTATACATATGTGTGTGTGCATATACAAGGTGTTTATACATATGTGTGTGTGCATATACAAGGTGTTTATACATATGTGTGTGTGCATATACAGGGTGTTTATACATATGTGTGTGTGCATATACATGGTGTTTATACATATGTGTGTGTGCATATACAAGGTGTTTATACATATGTGTGTGTGCATATACATGGTGTTTATACATATGTGTGTGTGCATATACAAGGTGTTTATACATATGTGTGTGTGTGCATATACAAGGTGTTTATACATATGTGTGTGTGCATATACAAGGTGTTTATACATATGTGTGTGTGCATATACATGGTGTTTATACATATGTGTGTGTGCATATACAAGGTGTTTATACATATGTGTGTGTGCATATACAAGGTGTTTATACATATGTGTGTGTGCATATACAAGGTGTTTATACATATGTGTGTGTGCATATACAAGGTGTTTATACATATGTGTGTGTGCATATACAAGGTGTTTATACATATGTGTGTGTGCATATACATGGTGTTTATACATATGTGTGTGTGCATATACATGGTGTTTATACATATGTGTGTGTGCATATACAAGGTGTTTATACATATGTGTGTGTGCATATACAAGGTGTTTATACATATGTGTGTGTGCATATACATGTGTTTATACATATCTATGTGTGCATATACAAGGTGTTTATACATATGTGTGTGTGCATATACATGGTGTTTATACATATGTGTGTGTGCATATACATGGTGTTTATACATATGTGTGTGTGCATATACAAGGTGTTTATACATATGTGTGTGTGTGCATATACATGGTGTTTATACATATATGTGTGTGTGCATATACAAGGTGTTTATACATATGTGTGTGTGTGCATATACAAGGTGTTTATACATATATGTGTGTGTGCATATACAAGGTGTTTATACATATATGTGTGTGTGCATATACAAGGTGTTTATACATATATGTGTGTGTGCATATACAAGGTGTTTATACATATGTGTGTGTGTGCATATACAAGGTGTTTATACATATGTGTGTGTGCATATACATGGTGTTTATACATATGTGTGTGTGCATATACATGGTGTTTATACATATGTGTGTGTGCATATACATGGTGTTTATACATATGTGTGTGTGCATATACATGGTGTTTATACATATGTGTGTGTGCATATACATGTGTTTATACATATCTATGTGTGCATATACAAGGTGTTTATACATATGTGTGTGTGCATATACATGTGTTTATACATATCTATGTGTGCATATACAAGGTGTTTATACATATGTGTGTGTGCATATACAAGGTGTTTATACATATGTGTGTGTGCATATACAAGGTGTTTATACATATGTGTGTGTGCATATACATGGTGTTTATACATATGTGTGTGTGCATATACATGGTGTTTATACATATGTGTGTGTGCATATACATGTGTTTATACATATGTGTGTGTGCATATACATGGTGTTTATACATATGTGTGTGTGCATATACATGGTGTTTATACATATGTGTGTGTGCATATACAAGGTGTTTATACATATGTGTGTGTGCATATACATGTGTTTATACATATCTATGTGTGCATATACAAGGTGTTTATACATATGTGTGTGTGCATATACAAGGTGTTTATACATATGTGTGTGTGCATATACAAGGTGTTTATACATATGTGTGTGTGCATATACATGTGTTTATACATATCTATGTATGCATATACAAGGTGTTTATACATATGTGTGTGTGCATATACAAGGTGTTTATACATATGTGTGTGTGCATATACATGGTGTTTATACATATGTGTGTGTGCATATACATGTGTTTATACATATGTGTGCATATAAATGGTGTTTATAAATATGTGTGTGTGCATATACATGGTGTTTATACATATGTGTGTGTGCATATACAAGGTGTTTATACATATGTGTGTGTGCATATACAAGGTGTTTATACATATGTGTGTGTGCATATACAGGGTGTTTATACATATGTGTGTGTGCATATACAAGGTGTTTATACATATGTGTGTGTGCATATACAAGGTGTTTATACATATGTGTGTGTGCATATACAGGGTGTTTATACATATGTGTGTGTGCATATACATGGTGTTTATACATATGTGTGTGTGCATATACAAGGTGTTTATACATATGTGTGTGTGCATATACATGGTGTTTATACATATGTGTGTGTGCATATACAAGGTGTTTATACATATGTGTGTGTGTGCATATACAAGGTGTTTATACATATGTGTGTGTGCATATACAAGGTGTTTATACATATGTGTGTGTGCATATACATGGTGTTTATACATATGTGTGTGTGCATATACAAGGTGTTTATACATATGTGTGTGTGCATATACATGGTGTTTATACATATGTGTGTGTGCATATACAAGGTGTTTATACATATGTGTGTGTGCATATACATGGTGTTTATACATATGTGTGTGTGCATATACATGGTGTTTATACATATGTGTGTGTGCATATACAAGGTGTTTATACATATGTGTGTGTGCATATACAAGGTGTTTATACATATGTGTGTGTGCATATACATGTGTTTATACATATCTATGTGTGCATATACAAGGTGTTTATACATATGTGTGTGTGCATATACATGGTGTTTATACATATGTGTGTGTGCATATACATGGTGTTTATACATATGTGTGTGTGCATATACAAGGTGTTTATACATATGTGTATGTGTGTGCATATACATGGTGTTTATACATATGTGTGTGTGCATATACATGGTGTTTATACATATGTGTGTGTGCATATACATGGTGTTTATACATATGTGTGTGTGTGTGCATATACATGGTGTTTATACATATGTGTATGTGTGTGCATATACATGTGTTTATACATATCTATGTGTGCATATACATGGTGTTTATACATATGTGTATGTGTGTGCATATACATGTGTTTATACATATCTATGTGTGCATATACATGGTGTTTATACATATGTGTGTGTGCATATACATGGTGTTTATACATATGTGTGTGTGCATATACATGGTGTTTATACATATGTGTGTGTGCATATACAAGGTGTTTATACATATGTGTGTGTGCATATACATGGTGTTTATACATATGTGTGTGTGCATATACAAGGTGTTTATACATATGTGTGTGTGCATATACATGGTGTTTATACATATGTGTGTGTGCATATACATGGTGTTTATACATATGTGTGTGTGCATATACATGGTGTTTATACATATGTGTGTGTGCATATACAAGGTGTTTATACATATGTGTGTGTGCATATACAAGGTGTTTATACATATGTGTGTGTGTTTGCATATTTTCTTATTTTCCTTGTTTTCTTTGTTATTGCTCTATAATCCAAATAAAACCACTTCCCTATAAAAACTATAAAATGAGTGTAGGGGAGTGGTGGTTGGCACAAGATAATCGCAGAACATTTTTGTCCACTGCAGTTATTGATGTGGACACAAGGTGGCAGCAGTGTCTTCTAAATCCAATATTCAACCATGCACTGTACAGCCATATAGGGCCTAGAATTTTTTAAAGGGACAGAGAGAATTAATCCTGTAGAAAAAAAATAACAATTTTACTGGTGACAACTTTATTAGCTTGCTAAGGGGAAACAGTTTCAAGCTTTAAGTAAGGCCAGCAGAATGCTTGGATGTATTGGTAGAGGTATTTGCAGCAGAAATAGTAAGGTTCTTATGCCACTTTATAGATCATTAGTTAGGCTAAGACACTTTATAGATCATTAGTTAGGCTAAGACACTTTATAGATCATTAGTTAGGCTAAGACACTTTACAGATCATTAGTTAGGCTAAGACACTTTATAGATCATTAGTTAGGCTAAGACACTTTACAGATCATTAGTTAGGCTAAGACACTTTATAGATCATTAGTTAGGCTAAGACACTTTACAGATCATTAGTTAGGCTAAGACACTTTACAGATCATTAGTTAGGCTAAGACACTTTACAGATCATTAGTTAGGCTAAGACACTTTATAGATCATTAGTTAGGCTAAGACACTTTACAGATCATTAGTTAGGCTAAGACACTTTACAGATCATTAGTTAGGCTAAGACACTTTATAGATCATTAGTTAGGCTAAGACACTTTATAGATCATTAGTTAGGCTAAGACACTTTACAGATCATTAGTTAGGCTAAGACACTTTATAGATCATTAGTTAGGCTAAGACACTTTACAGATCATTAGTTAGGCTAAGACACTTTACAGATCATTAGTTAGGCTAAGACACTTTACAGATCATTAGTTAGGCTAAGACACTTTACAGATCATTAGTTAGGCTAAGACACTTTACAGATCATTAGTTAGGCTAAGACACTTTATAGATCATTAGTTAGGCTAAGACACTTTATAGATCATTAGTTAGGCTAATGGTTAATAGGGTAAATGTGTGTGTGCATATACATGTGTTTATACATATGTGTGTGTGCATATACATGGTGTTTATACATATGTGTGTGTGCATATACATGGTGTTTATACATATGTGTGTGTGCATATACAAGGTGTTTATACATATGTGTGTGTGCATATACATGTGTTTATACATATCTATGTGTGCATATACAAGGTGTTTATACATATGTGTGTGTGCATATACAAGGTGTTTATACATATGTGTGTGTGCATATACAAGGTGTTTATACATATGTGTGTGTGCATATACATGTGTTTATACATATCTATGTATGCATATACAAGGTGTTTATACATATGTGTGTGTGCATATACAAGGTGTTTATACATATGTGTGTGTGCATATACATGGTGTTTATACATATGTGTGTGTGCATATACATGTGTTTATACATATGTGTGCATATAAATGGTGTTTATAAATATGTGTGTGTGCATATACATGGTGTTTATACATATGTGTGTGTGCATATACAAGGTGTTTATACATATGTGTGTGTGCATATACAAGGTGTTTATACATATGTGTGTGTGCATATACAGGGTGTTTATACATATGTGTGTGTGCATATACAAGGTGTTTATACATATGTGTGTGTGCATATACAAGGTGTTTATACATATGTGTGTGTGCATATACAGGGTGTTTATACATATGTGTGTGTGCATATACATGGTGTTTATACATATGTGTGTGTGTGCATATACAAGGTGTTTATACATATGTGTGTGTGCATATACATGGTGTTTATACATATGTGTGTGTGCATATACAAGGTGTTTATACATATGTGTGTGTGTGCATATACAAGGTGTTTATACATATGTGTGTGTGCATATACAAGGTGTTTATACATATGTGTGTGTGCATATACATGGTGTTTATACATATGTGTGTGTGCATATACAAGGTGTTTATACATATGTGTGTGTGCATATACATGGTGTTTATACATATGTGTGTGTGCATATACAAGGTGTTTATACATATGTGTGTGTGCATATACATGGTGTTTATACATATGTGTGTGTGCATATACATGGTGTTTATACATATGTGTGTGTGCATATACAAGGTGTTTATACATATGTGTGTGTGCATATACAAGGTGTTTATACATATGTGTGTGTGCATATACATGTGTTTATACATATCTATGTGTGCATATACAAGGTGTTTATACATATGTGTGTGTGCATATACATGGTGTTTATACATATGTGTGTGTGCATATACATGGTGTTTATACATATGTGTGTGTGCATATACAAGGTGTTTATACATATGTGTGTGTGTGCATATACATGGTGTTTATACATATATGTGTGTGTGCATATACAAGGTGTTTATACATATGTGTGTGTGTGCATATACAAGGTGTTTATACATATATGTGTGTGTGCATATACAAGGTGTTTATACATATATGTGTGTGTGCATATACAAGGTGTTTATACATATATGTGTGTGTGCATATACAAGGTGTTTATACATATGTGTGTGTGTGCATATACAAGGTGTTTATACATATGTGTGTGTGCATATACATGGTGTTTATACATATGTGTGTGTGCATATACATGGTGTTTATACATATGTGTGTGTGCATATACATGGTGTTTATACATATGTGTGTGTGCATATACATGGTGTTTATACATATGTGTGTGTGCATATACATGTGTTTATACATATCTATGTGTGCATATACAAGGTGTTTATACATATGTGTGTGTGCATATACATGTGTTTATACATATCTATGTGTGCATATACAAGGTGTTTATACATATGTGTGTGTGCATATACAAGGTGTTTATACATATGTGTGTGTGCATATACAAGGTGTTTATACATATGTGTGTGTGCATATACATGGTGTTTATACATATGTGTGTGTGCATATACATGGTGTTTATACATATGTGTGTGTGCATATACATGTGTTTATACATATGTGTGTGTGCATATACATGGTGTTTATACATATGTGTGTGTGCATATACATGGTGTTTATACATATGTGTGTGTGCATATACAAGGTGTTTATACATATGTGTGTGTGCATATACATGTGTTTATACATATCTATGTGTGCATATACAAGGTGTTTATACATATGTGTGTGTGCATATACAAGGTGTTTATACATATGTGTGTGTGCATATACAAGGTGTTTATACATATGTGTGTGTGCATATACATGTGTTTATACATATCTATGTATGCATATACAAGGTGTTTATACATATGTGTGTGTGCATATACAAGGTGTTTATACATATGTGTGTGCATATACATGGTGTTTATACATATGTGTGTGTGCATATACATGTGTTTATACATATGTGTGCATATAAATGGTGTTTATAAATATGTGTGTGTGCATATACATGGTGTTTATACATATGTGTGTGTGCATATACAAGGTGTTTATACATATGTGTGTGTGCATATACAAGGTGTTTATACATATGTGTGTGTGCATATACAGGGTGTTTATACATATGTGTGTGTGCATATACAAGGTGTTTATACATATGTGTGTGTGCATATACAAGGTGTTTATACATATGTGTGTGTGCATATACAGGGTGTTTATACATATGTGTGTGTGCATATACATGGTGTTTATACATATGTGTGTGTGCATATACAAGGTGTTTATACATATGTGTGTGTGCATATACATGGTGTTTATACATATGTGTGTGTGCATATACAAGGTGTTTATACATATGTGTGTGTGTGCATATACAAGGTGTTTATACATATGTGTGTGTGCATATACAAGGTGTTTATACATATGTGTGTGTGCATATACATGGTGTTTATACATATGTGTGTGTGCATATACAAGGTGTTTATACATATGTGTGTGTGCATATACATGGTGTTTATACATATGTGTGTGTGCATATACAAGGTGTTTATACATATGTGTGTGTGCATATACATGGTGTTTATACATATGTGTGTGTGCATATACATGGTGTTTATACATATGTGTGTGTGCATATACAAGGTGTTTATACATATGTGTGTGTGCATATACAAGGTGTTTATACATATGTGTGTGTGCATATACATGTGTTTATACATATCTATGTGTGCATATACAAGGTGTTTATACATATGTGTGTGTGCATATACATGGTGTTTATACATATGTGTGTGTGCATATACATGGTGTTTATACATATGTGTGTGTGCATATACAAGGTGTTTATACATATGTGTATGTGTGTGCATATACATGGTGTTTATACATATGTGTGTGTGCATATACATGGTGTTTATACATATGTGTGTGTGCATATACATGGTGTTTATACATATGTGTGTGTGTGTGCATATACATGGTGTTTATACATATGTGTATGTGTGTGCATATACATGTGTTTATACATATCTATGTGTGCATATACATGGTGTTTATACATATGTGTATGTGTGTGCATATACATGTGTTTATACATATCTATGTGTGCATATACATGGTGTTTATACATATGTGTGTGTGCATATACATGGTGTTTATACATATGTGTGTGTGCATATACATGGTGTTTATACATATGTGTGTGTGCATATACAAGGTGTTTATACATATGTGTGTGTGCATATACATGGTGTTTATACATATGTGTGTGTGCATATACAAGGTGTTTATACATATGTGTGTGTGCATATACATGGTGTTTATACATATGTGTGTGTGCATATACATGGTGTTTATACATATGTGTGTGTGCATATACATGGTGTTTATACATATGTGTGTGTGCATATACAAGGTGTTTATACATATGTGTGTGTGCATATACAAGGTGTTTATACATATGTGTGTGTGTTTGCATATTTTCTTATTTTCCTTGTTTTCTTTGTTATTGCTCTATAATCCAAATAAAACCACTTCCCTATAAAAACTATAAAATGAGTGTAGGGGAGTGGTGGTTGGCACAAGATAATCGCAGAACATTTTTGTCCACTGCAGTTATTGATGTGGACACAAGGTGGCAGCAGTGTCTTCTAAATCCAATATTCAACCATGCACTGTACAGCCATATAGGGCCTAGAATTTTTTAAAGGGACAGAGAGAATTAATCCTGTAGAAAAAAAATAACAATTTTACTGGTGACAACTTTATTAGCTTGCTAAGGGGAAACAGTTTCAAGCTTTAAGTAAGGCCAGCAGAATGCTTGGATGTATTGGTAGAGGTATTTGCAGCAGAAATAGTAAGGTTCTTATGCCACTTTATAGATCATTAGTTAGGCTAAGACACTTTATAGATCATTAGTTAGGCTAAGACACTTTATAGATCATTAGTTAGGCTAAGACACTTTACAGATCATTAGTTAGGCTAAGACACTTTATAGATCATTAGTTAGGCTAAGACACTTTACAGATCATTAGTTAGGCTAAGACACTTTATAGATCATTAGTTAGGCTAAGACACTTTACAGATCATTAGTTAGGCTAAGACACTTTACAGATCATTAGTTAGGCTAAGACACTTTACAGATCATTAGTTAGGCTAAGACACTTTATAGATCATTAGTTAGGCTAAGACACTTTACAGATCATTAGTTAGGCTAAGACACTTTACAGATCATTAGTTAGGCTAAGACACTTTATAGATCATTAGTTAGGCTAAGACACTTTATAGATCATTAGTTAGGCTAAGACACTTTATAGATCATTAGTTAGGCTAAGACACTTTACAGATCATTAGTTAGGCTAAGACACTTTATAGATCATTAGTTAGGCTAAGACACTTTACAGATCATTAGTTAGGCTAAGACACTTTACAGATCATTAGTTAGGCTAAGACACTTTACAGATCATTAGTTAGGCTAAGACACTTTACAGATCATTAGTTAGGCTAAGACACTTTACAGATCATTAGTTAGGCTAAGACACTTTATAGATCATTAGTTAGGCTAAGACACTTTATAGATCATTAGTTAGGCTAAGACACTTTATAGATCATTAGTTAGGCTAAGACACTTTATAGATCATTAGTTAGGCTAAGACACTTTATAGATCATTAGTTAGGCTAAGACACTTTACAGATCATTAGTTAGGCTAAGACACTTTACAGATCATTAGTTAGGCTAAGACACTTTACAGATCATTAGTTAGGCTAAGACACTTTACAGATCATTAGTTAGGCTAAGACACTTTACAGATCATTAGTTAGGCTAAGACACTTTATAGATCATTAGTTAGGCTAAGACACTTTATAGATCATTAGTTAGGCTAAGACACTTTATAGATCATTAGTTAGGCTAAGACACTTTATAGATCATTAGTTAGGCTAAGACACTTTACAGATCATTAGTTAGGCCTCATCTTGAGTATTGTGTGCAGTTCTGGAGGCCATATCTTCAGAAGGATATTAACAAACTTGAATCTGTGCAAAGGAGGCTACCAAAATGGTACATGGTCTAAAAAATAAAACTTACCAGGAGAGGCTCAGTGACCTAAATATGTACAGCTTAGTGGAGAGAAGGGAAAGAGGTGATATGATAGCAACTTTCATGTATATTAAAGAATTACAAAAGTTTACCAAAATGACTAGCTAATAAATATATCGTTCAAAAGAGTTTATTATACTCTTTAACCCTTTAAGGACACAGCTTTCAGTTTGCTCAATTGTTTTATGACGGGAAAATTCCGTCATATGTCCTTAAGAGGTTAAAAAACACTTGGAAATTAAGCTGTTACTAATAAAATAATATATATTTTCCAGATTGACATCATATCTTCCAGCCCATAAAATGGTCGTGGCTTCATCATTTCAGTAACGCCATAATGACTGTTTTGCAAGTTCCCGATCACATGCGTATTTCAATTAAAGCAAAACATATGCGCATTACCGCGCTAGCACCTAGATTACAAGTTTTGCGTTGCGGCTTTTAACGCTGAAAAAATGGCAATTTCAGTGTAAAAGCAGTAACGCACTATTGTGAATCATGTTGGTATAGCTATACCGCAAGCATTTTAGCCTGTAACGCAATGTCAATCCCGCACTCAAAAAATGAAGTTTTTACGTGGGATTTACAGGTTGTGCGGTGAGGCTAAAATGCTTGCGTTACAGCCTATACCGACACAATCCATACCGCCATCTGAGAGCAGTAGTTATGGATTTTGTGTAACAAAAATGTTTCTCAAAGCTAAAATGTTACAAAGTACACTAACACCTATAAAGTACCTATTAACCCCTAAACCGCCGGCCTCCCGCATTTCAAACACTATATTAAACCTATTAACCCCTAATCTGCCATCCACCCACATAGGGACTATTCAATAAAGTTATTAACCCTTTATCTGCCACCCACCAACATCACCAACACTATTTAAATATATGAACCCCTATTCCCCCCCACCCCAACATCATTACCACTATAATATAGTTATTAACCCCTATTTAGCCACTCCCTGACAGCGCCGCCACTAAATAAAGTTATTAGCTCCTAAACCTCGGCCACCCACATTTCCGCCACTAAATAAACCTATTAACCCCTAAACCGCCGCCACATCGCAAAACACTAAATTAAACTATTAACCCCTAAATCTAAAGCCCCCTAACTTTAAATTAAAAATACAATATAACTCTATTTAAATAAATAAATAAAAACTTACCTGTGAAATAAATATAAACCTAACATGAAACTATAAATTAACCTAACATAACTAATCTAATAAAATAAAAAATATGGGGGGGGCGGAGCCAACTGCCAACATGGATGGTCGTTCATATCTGGAGCTCCGATCACTAATGAGCTAACGAGGCCACCTACTACTTAATACCAGGCTAACAACCACTGTAATAGTCTTCAGACAGTTCCTAAACCATACTGAAACTAATTTGTATCATCTCAGAAACGATTATCCCTGCCATAACTAAAAGATTGAGTGCAGAGAGTGCAAAGATCTGCGGCCTTCTCTATGTTCTGAGAATGAAGACATCCTATCCCACGCTACAGTCCTTATTGAAACACCTACATGCGAAGCTGGATGAACACTATGTGGATCTAATTGCAGCATGACAGAGTCTCGCCAGCCTTGTCTAACGGAGATATAGATACTCCCACTGGGAAGGAAGCTCAAAACATGGCGCCTAAAACTGAAACACCGCCAGATCTCTCTGAGGCGTGGGAGATGATTGTGCCGCTATCAGCGGTAGAAGTACTCAGCGAATGCCGGCTAGTGGAGAACACGGTTCATATCTCTGCACTAGTGAGTTGTGAAGAGCCTGGGACTTTGTCCGATAGCTATGTATGCCTGGTTCCCTATGCTACTAACCCAGACCCAGAGCAGCTTACAGTTCCCACGTACACTGGGAGCCTGAAATCCCATGGCTCCCCTGCAAGCACATGTGGCGCGAAGGTGCTTGTTTCAATTCCTGATGGAACGTTCTCAGTGCTGGAAAGGCTGCTGAGCGGTCTAAGTCCCCTGAATATCGTGCAGCACCGGAATTGGATTCACCTGGGTATCGGATAACTTAGAGGGTTTTTTGCGATACTGGGTGTGAGAATAATATACTGAAGGTCTGATACGCTCTTACCTCTGTCCCTTCACACCAATATCCTCAGAACATACCTGCTACAACTATACATATTTATTTAATCAGGGAATAGACCACCTACACCACTGAGAGAGACTTTTTACAGCCGAGTGACCCCTAGGCCCAAAAGAGAGTGACATCTTTATATTTCCTAATGGAGTTCTTTCAAAAGACATATTTTATAGAGGACTAATCTATGGCTATCGATCATATGAATAGGCTGCACTCTTTATTTTTATTTTCACTGCAACCAGAAAATACCTACTTTGATGCTGTTAGTGTCATGTGTTATAATATGTTTTTTAACTAGGTATACTGCATTCAGCAACACGATATATTTATAGTTATTGCTCATAGCCTAGTGATAGTATTAACCAAATAGCTTCTTGTAAGGGGTTAACTAGTTAGGTTGATACAGTGCTAACTGTGAGACATTTAGTTTAACATAGGGGTTACATTTTGCACTGTATATATGAGGCCTGTTGCCTATGGTCATACTATTTTACACTTGGGTATACTTGTAATATGAGTGTTTTCTACTTGTGACTCCTTGTGTATGTCTGCTAAATGGGGCTCTTCAGAATAAGCTTGGAACAGCATGAAACCTAAAGTAAATGGGAGGTATCTAGGCGATTCCATTAGCTAATAGGACATACTATGATCTAAACTGCCTAATAGAGCAATACAGCCACATGCAAGCTCTAGATTGTCTAAATGTCATCAGCTCCCATTACCAAGCTGTAGAAAAGGACCTTCAGTTACTGAGATGTTATTTTTATTGAATATAAGGGTTGCATGTTTTTTCAGCAATAATTGATAACTCGATCCACATTCTCACTCACCGCCAATGTACATATGATATTATCATCATACGTTATTCATACACATATTTCATAGGCTATTTTTCTCCTTTATTGTTATGATATCATCTACATATTTGTCATCTTTATTTAGTGCCAATATATACTACTTTCAGCAGGCTATGTTATATTGCTATATTTCGATGACATTAGTATCTTAGATGATGCCTATACCCTTAGCTATTTAAAACAACATTATTCAAAGGCCTAAGCACTGCACTGTTTATAAAGGTTGACTTTACAATTACTGTTTTATTTTGATTATAGTTGGTAGATATTGCTTAGACTAATTGATAACATGCCATCCTGGGTCTGGCGGAGATAGTTTGTATTACTTTTTAATTGTTGTCAAATGAGAAAAAAGGAGGTCGATCCCAATATCCTTATAATAAAAATTAGCCTTTATTATCCAAATTAAAATACAAACATGATACACACACAGAGAGTATCAGGTTTTACGCGTTTCGGCTGGTGCCGTACTCATAAACCTGATTAGGCACAGGTGAGTGCCCGCTTAAAAAGGTTACAAAAAAATGGTTATTGGTTGGTGTTCAACACACCCCTATTAACCATTGAAGTACTGAAAGCACACAATGAATTAGTCGCCTTAGATAAAAGTAAGGAGATGGAGATATGCAAAAGAATATGTGACATTATAATATGCAATACTATACAATACGATACTGTATGCAGGGGTCTGAAAATGACAGATAAGATAGACAGGTGATAGTTGACCAGTGCATTCAATATTAATACACATATATATAAGAACTGTGGAATGCACGTTGGTTGTGAGTAGAGACTAACTTATTTGTTGCTATGGTTACAAAACAAAGCAAAAAGATTGTTTAAATAATGAAATGGTAATACAAGTATAATACAGCATAATAAAGCAACCTTCTGGTGCATATATATATATATATATATCTGAGGCTAGACACATTATTGGTTAAACATAATAAATGCTTTCTAATCTAACATTATTCTGAACATAGTCAACTGTGTTATAGGAACTTAGGAAAAAGTCAAGGTTTACTTATTAAACCTTTCATTTAAACTTATACTAATAATTAATAAATGAGCATGCCCAAACAATTGAAGGTAGTGCTTGACTCTTCTAATGTCCCTATAAAGTTATAAACCTATTGTTAAAATTACGGCATATTATTTAAAAGCCATATGTTTTGGCTTTGCCAAGTTACATTTGTGACACCTCACATGTGTTGGGTATGCTGGAGTGCATTGAGTGGCATGCACACTACAGCTGGTTGACCATTGACGTGGTTTCTCTGTATTCCACCATACCCCATGACATGGGCCTGAGGGCCATTGAATTTTTTCTACATTCTAGTGCCGATATGTCATCAGAAAACATAAGATACATCTTACGAATTACCCAGTACTTACTAGAGCACAACTACTTCTGCTTCGAGGGGGTCTTTTATCTCCAAAAACAAGGCACAGCCATGGGGGCCAAGTTTGCCCCCTCATATGCGAACCTGTATATGGGCTGGCTTGAACGCTTTTTCATCTATGGAGGGGATAGCCCCCTCGGAGCTGAGGTAGTTTTTTATCGTCGCTTCATAGACGACCTGATTTTTATCTGGTCGTCGGGTGAAGAAAAGGCTAAATCATTCTTTGGGTTTCTAAATGAAGCCAGTCACGGCTTAAAGTTTACATATGAGTGGCATCACTCTATGGTGAATTTCCTGGATGTCACACTAATTGGAAACTCTGTGACACACAAGATTGAGTCCAAATTATACAGGAAACCCATATCAGGGAACACAATTCTCCACCATAAAAGTGGACATCCACCGCATGTGTTCAGTGGCATTGCCAAAAGTCAGTTCCTGAGAGCTTTGTCATTGCTGCAAGAGTTTGCAGCAATGACAAAGACTTTCAGGCAGAAACCAAAGACATAAAACAGAGACTAAAGAATAGGGGTTATCCCTCAAAATTATTGGACAGTGTAGCCAAAAAAGTAGCCACAGCAGAAAGAAACCCCAACAACCAACAGTATCAAGTGAAAGAGCAAGATAGACCACTTACCTTTATTACCCAATATTCCTCAGACTATTCTGCTGTATGTAACATCATTAGGAAATATTTTCCTATCCTATTGGGTGATGTACATTTAAAAACAACAGTAGAAAAGGGGTTCAGATGTGTTTACTCGAAGAATTTGTCTTTGGGCAACCTTCTGTCCCCGAGTCTTTTACCATCGGAAAAAGGGAACAGAAGTTCCTGGTTACAAGTCAATGGCACATACAAATGTGGTGACCATAGGTGTAAGGCTTGTGACACCGTTGTTGAGAGCAAAGACTTTTTCTCATGCTCAACAGGAGAAAAGTATCTTTCAAAGGGATGCATTAAATGCTCCAGTGCCTATGTCGTGTACCTCATAGAGTGCGAGGAACATTCGAAACAGTATGTTGGAATGACAAGTAGGGAGGTCCGGACAAGGATTAGAGAGCATCTCGGTTACATCAAAAATGATAAACCGTGCTCGGCACTCTCACGACACTTTATCGAGGTACACGACAAGGACACTAGATATTTCAGATGGCGAGGAATTGAAACTATCAAATTGCCCCCTAGAGGAGGGAACAAGGATGAAATTTTGGCCAGGCAGGAGGTGTACTGGATCATGAAGTTGAACACTCAGATACCACGTGGATTTAATTCTGAGTTTGACATCATCAACCATTGGAAATAATAATTGGCTTCATGGTCCAGTGCACCCCTTACATGTCTATTTCTATGGAAAGCACCTGTTGTGAGTCTAAATTTTTACGAAAAGACTAGCTTAGAATAAAAACACTAGTATTACACTTATATATATCTTTTAAATAATATGCCGTAATTTTAACAATAGGTTTATAACTTTATAGGGACATTAGAAGAGTCAAGCACTACCTTCTATTGTTTGGGCATGCTCATTTATTAATTATTAGTATAAGTTTAAATGAAAGGTTTAATAAGTAAACCTTGACTTTTTCCAAAGTTCCTATTACACAGTTGACTATGTTCAGAATAATGTTAGATTAGAAAGCATTTATTATGTTTAACCAATAATGTGTCTAGCCTCAGATATATATATATATGCACCAGAAGGTTGCTTTATTATGCTGTATTATACTTGTATTACCATTTCATTATTTAAACAATCTTTTTGCTTTGTTTTGTAACCATAGCAACAAATAAGTTAGTCTCTACTCACAACCAACGTGCATTCCACAGTTCTTATATATATGTGTATTAATATTGAATGCACTGGTCAACTATCACCTGTCTATCTTATCTGTCATTTTCAGACCCCTGCATACAGTATCGTATTGTATAGTATTGCATATTATAATGTCACATATTCTTTTGCATATCTCCATCTCCTTACTTTTATCTAAGGCGACTAATTCATTGTGTGCTTTCAGTACTTCAATGGTTAATAGGGGTGTGTTGAACACCAACCAATAACCATTTTTTTGTAACCTTTTTAAGCGGGCACTCACCTGTGCCTAATCAGGTTTATGAGTACGGCACCAGCCGAAACGCGTAAAACCTGATACTCTCTGTGTGTGTATCATGTTTGTATTTTAATTTGGATAATAAAGGCTAATTTTTATTATAAGGATATTGGGATCGACCTCCTTTTTTCTCATTTGATTATCCTTCAAGGATTACAAGGAATCCTTTTCTGATACCCTTTATCCGTCAGCATCCTAGAGGCAACCAAGGGCGGACAAAGTGCTCTTTTTATGTTTGGAGAAAACACAGCAGCTTTGGTGATACCTTTTCTCAAACAAGTCGTTTCCTTGCATATGATTGGCTGACCACCCAGCACTCGACCTAACACACGCATCCCCATTGGATGTCTGCACCTGGAGGCAGACTGGAACCGGTTCAACGAGGAGCCGCGCAGCTGAGGTGCTTGCAGACGCAGCACCTGACGAGTAGCGGTGGTATCGAGTGACCGTTCTTTGGGAGGTGACGAGTAGTTGGAGCGCCTGGACGGCTCCATTTCCGCATACAGTGGATACTCGTCTGACGGAGTTTACCTGGTCGCAGCGGGTGAGTCCTTACATTGCATTAACCAAGGATTTCGTCTGTCACAAGTTTGACAAGGAGTTATATCCTGACTATCACCGAAGATTGTTATACACAAGACTGTGAACACGCTCATTACAAATTAATCAGCTTACCTGGGTTAAAACACAGTATTACCCTTCTTTTATTTTTAATTGTTGTGTTATCTCTATATATGACCCCTATCCTGTACATGTCATACAGTGGGACAAAAAAGTATTTAGTCAGCCACCAATTGTGCAAGTTCTCCCACTTAAGAAGATGAGAGAGGCCTGTAATTTTCATCATAGGTATACCTCAACTATGAGAGACAAAATGTGGAAACAAATCCAGACAATCACATTGTGTGATTTGGAAAGAATTTATTTGCATAATATGGTGGAAAATAAGTATTTGGTCACTTACAAACAAGTAAGATTTCTGGCTCTCACAGACCTGTATCTTCTTCTTTAAGAGACTCCTCTGTCCTCCACTCATTACCTGTATTAATGGCACCTGTTTGAACTTGTTATCAGTATAAAAGACACCTGTCCACAACCTCAAACAGTTACACTCCAAACTCCACTATGGTGAAGACCAAAGAGCTGTCGAAGGACACCAGAAACAAAATTGTAGACCTGCACCAGGCTGGGATGACTGAATCTGCAATAGGCAAGCAGCTTGGTGTGAAGAAATCAACTGTGGGAGCAATAATTAGAAAATGGAAGACATACAAGACCACTGATAATCTCCCTCGATCTGGGGCTCCATGCAAGATCTTACCCCGTGGGGTCAAAATGATCACAAGAACGGTGAGCAAACATCCCAGAACCACACGGGGGACCTAGTGAATGACCTGCAGAGAGCTCGGACCAACGTAACAAAGGCTACCATCAGTAACACACTACGCTGCCAGGGACTCAGATCCTGCAGTGCCAGACGTGTCCCCCTGCTTAAGCCTGTACATGTCCGGGCCTGTCTGAAGTATGCTAGAGAGCATTTGGATGATCCAGAAGCGGATTGGGAGAATGTCATATGGTCAGATGAAACCAAAGTAGAACTGTTTGGTAGAAACACAACTCGTCGTGTTTGGAGGAAAGAGAATGCTGAGTTGCAATCAAAGAACACCATACCTACTGTGAAGAATGGGGGTGGCAACATCATGCTTTGGGGCTGTTTCTCTGCATAGGAAACAGGACGACTGATCCGTGTACATGAAAGAATGAATAGGGCTATGTATCGTGAGATTTTGAGTGCAAACCTCCTTCCATCAGCAAGGGCATTGAAGATGAAACGTGGCTGGGTCTTTCAGCATGACAATGATCCCAAACACACCTCCCGGGCAATGAAGGAGTGGCTTCGTAAGAAGCATTTCAAGGTCCTGAAGTGGCCTAGCCAGTCTCCAGATCTCAACCCCATAGAAAACCTTTGGAGGGAGTTGAAAGTCTGTGTTGCCCAGCGACAGCCTCAAAACATCACTGCTCTAGAGGAGATTTGCATGCAGGAATGGGCCAACATACCAGCAACAGTGTGTGACAACCTTGTGAAGACTTACAGAAAACGTTTGACCTCTGTCATTGCCAACAAAAGGATATATAACAAAGTATTGAGATGAACTTTTGATATTGACCAAATACTTATTTTCCACCATAATTTGCAAATAAATTATTTCCAAATCAGACAATGTGATTGTCTGGATTTGTTTCCACATTTTGTCTCTCATAGTTGAGGTATACCTATGATGAAAATTACAGGCCTCTCTCATCTTCTTAAGTGGGAGAACTTGCACAATTGGTGGCTGGCTAAATACTTTTTTGCCCCACTGTAGCTGCATATGAAGGAGACATTGTTAGCCTTATTTTAGATTATGGTGTTCCCTATGTTGATTTCATTATTAGAGCAATTCATCTATTCCTGTTGGGCCCCTCTCCTCCCTTTCCCGGCCGGTACTTGTTTCCTGCGGGTCATATTCATACTCACTTTTCCCACATTGCCTATAGCTGGCATTTCCCTAGGAGAGGAGCTCAACCAGAAGCCCCCTATAACTTAGATTACATATATACTAATATCCCTCCTTGAGTATAACTATATCAGGAGTTAACCTTAATAATTCTATACACAAAAGCCTAGGGACCTTTATCAGATTTGGCTCTCTACTTAGGGATACTCATCAAATACAGCTATAATAGTAACAGCCTGAGAAGCATGTTAGCCCCAATATATCTTATGGCTCCGCCCTCCACCCTTTTCCCCATATTTAGAGCGGTGCTTACCCGCTGAATATCCCCCCCCCCTCACTATATACGCATTCCTTCTCTTCTTGAAGCTCCTAAAGAGCTGTTTACCTGACCATCAGTTATTTTTTTTTTGCAATTCTGGTCCAATGGGCCTAAAACTATGTTCCCAACTGGTCAGTCATGTATGCTACTTTATTGGAAAATGGAGGTTACATTAGCCTACCATTGATGTTTTATATAACTGTTGAAATGTTTTGCTCAACTCTGTTTGTATCTTTTTTCTTTTTTTAAAAAAGGCGTATTATGTTTTATGTTTGATATGTAAAAATATTTAAAAAATAAAAAAAAATATGACCAATTAAAATATCTAAATAACACATTTAAAAAAAACCTAACACTAAGAAAAAAAATTAAAAATCTAAATTACAACTAAAAAAAAAAACAAATCCTACGAAAAATTTAAAAAATCTAAGTTTACCAAAAAGAATTAACACTAAAATCACGAAAAATAAAAAACACTAAGATTACAAAAAAATAAACTAAATTATCAAAAAGAAAAACAATTACACCTAATCTAATATCCCTATAAAAATAAAAAGCCCCCCCAAATAAAAACACCGCCTAGCCTATAATAAACTACCAATAGCCCTTAAAAGGGCCTTTTGTAGGGCATTGCCCTAAAGAAATCAGCTATTTTACCTGTAAAAAAAAATACAAAGTCCACCCCAACAGTAAAACCCACCACCTAACCTACCCCCCAAAATAAAAAACCTAACTCTAAAAAAAACCTAAGATACCCATTGCCCCTAAAGGGGCATTTGTATGGGCACACCCGTGCGCACAAACTAAACACTAGGCGCAATCACTGCCGAGGAGAAACTTGCGACAACGCCTTCCGCCTTACCCACCTGTGAACAGGTAAGGAGGCATCCCTGGCTCCATGACATAAAGGCAGCGCTATGAATGGTGAAATAACGCAATATTGGTTGCGTTAGTTTCGCACCCTGTTTAGCCCAAAACTCGTAATCTAGGTGTAGGTTTTTTTACTTGATTATGTAGCTAATGCTTCATGCTACAACTTCAACTTATTGAGGATTTCTTTTCATTTACATAATTATATGCCACATTGTTAACACAAATGAAATATTCTCTTTTATCTAGGGGTGATAGTAAAAAAAACAAATCTGCTCCATTGCTCCGTTCCGCGTTGCTGCTTAGACTGCGGCTCCTATTTTACTCCGGTCATGTGAGCGCTATGAGCGTGACAAGTGGTTGGGTCTGCAAACCATAGTATTGTGCAGCTGCGCATACGTTGTTATGTGGTTGCATGCTCTGATTGGTCTATGCAACTTAAACCCACGGTGGGTTTGAAAAAAGCACATTTTTGTCAGGAAATAACATCAAAACTACAGAGAAACAAAAAACAAACAAACTGAAGTTATTTAGGCTAGGGAAGGCCAAATGTGCTGAAGGTGTAATTTGTTTGGTAGAACAAATAGTCCTAAGAACATTCATTCTGGACAATTGAATGTTGATAAGAATTAAAATCCATTAAAATTCAATAATCGAATGTTATTTCCATTTTTGAATGTTCATAATTAGATCAAATATTCACATTAAAAATTTTGAATGTAAAATTCGATTTTAAAGGGACATAAAACAGGTTGAAAAATTAAACTAAAAATAGTTTGCATATAAAATTGTTTAAAAATTGCTGGCAAATATTTTAAAATAGTTTTCAAAAATAAGCAAAATTAATTACATAGCTAAGCTACCTGGAGCAGCCAAATCCACCCCTCTTATTAGTGTTTAGAAACAGGCATTGTATTTCAACTGAGTTCACAGATTCTAGGCATGCTCCAGCAGATAATCCCTATTCACAACAATAGATATAGATACAGCCATAGAAGGAAATGTGTGGGGGGAGTTAGAGCATTACAATTCAGAAACTAAAAAGAAAGGGTTAATGGGGAGGCACTGCAGTATACATTTGCAGGTAAAGTAATTAAAGTACAAACTATTATATTTGGTCTCTATCCCAACTTGTTTTATGTCCCTTTAACAAATACTATTCTGAAGTTAAATAGTTTGTGTGGTAGGGAAATTAGTAAATTGATACAAATATAGCAATTCAAATGTTTCTATTTCGAATATTGCATAATTTTTATTGTTTAAAAAGATAGATAATTCCTTTATTACCATTCCCCAGTTTTGCATAACCAACACAGTTATATTAATGCACTTTTTACCTCTGTGATTACCTTGCATTTAAGCTCCTGCAGACTGCCCCCTTATCTCAGTTCTTCTGACAGACTTGCATTTTAGCCAATCAGTGCCCTCTCATAAGTATCTCCATGGGTGTGAGCACAATGTTATCTAAATAGCACACATGAACTAACACTAGGTTGACCATATTGCCGCTTTAAGATATGTCAGGGTTCTTATACAAAACATTTCTTTAAATAGCCCTGAAAACAGCCCTGGCATATGTATTTTTCATATGTGTCCCTTTTTAAAGCGGCAATATGGTCACCCTAACTAACACCCACTAGCTGTGAAAACCTGTCAAATGTATTCAGATAAAAGGCAGCCTTCAAGAGCTTATAAATTAGCATATAAGCCTACCTAGGTTTAGCTTTCAACTAGGAATACCAAGAGATTACAGCAACATTGATGATAAAAGTAAATTGGAACGTTGTTTAAAATTACATGCCCTATATGAATCATGAAAGTTTAATTTTGACTAGACTGTCACTTTAACTATTCATAAGAACTGGGGAATAATAAAATAAAAGTTTTTATAATTTTATATCACCTTAAGGTGCTTAGTAAAGTTCGGGCTGTGAGTATTGTTCATTAAAAAAAAAAAATTTCAATAACAAGGGTTCTGATCCCAAGCTGAATGGTGTTTTATTCAGGAGTAATATCCAGAAGCACTTATTTACAGAAAGGGTGATTGATTCATGGAATAAACTTCCACAAGAGGTGGTAATGATAAACACTGTGGGGGACTTCAACAATGCCTGGGATAAGCATAAGGCTATCCTACATGCTAATTAATGCCTGGGATAAACATAGGGCTATCCTACATACTAATTAATGCCTGGGATAAACGTAAGGCTATCCTACATACTAACTAATGCCTGAGAAAAGCATAATGCTATCCTACATACTAATTAATACCTGGGATAAGCATTAGGCTATCCTACATACTAACTAATGCCTGGGATAAGGATAAGGCTATCCTACGTACTAATTAAATGCCTGAGATAAGCATAAGGCTATCCTCCGTACTAATGAATGCCTGAGATAAGCATAAGGCTATCCTACTAACTAATTATTGCCTGAGATAAGCATAAGGCTATCCTTCATACTAATGAATGCCTGAGATAAGCATAAGGCTATCCTACATACTAACCAATGCTTGGGATAAGCATAAGGCTATCCTTCATACTAATGAATGCCTGGGATACGCATAAGGCTATCCTACGTACTAACCAATGCTTGGGATAAGCATAAGGCTATCCTACATACTAATTAATGTCTGGGATAAGTAGAAGACTATCTTACATACTAACTAATGCCTGTGATAAGGATAAGGCTATCCTACTTACTAATTAATGCCTGAGTCTGAGATATGCATAAGGCTATCCTACGTACTAATTAATGCCTGAGATAGGCATAAGGCAATCTTACATACTAATTAATGCCTGAGATAAGCATAAGGCTATCCTACGTATTAATTAATGCCTGAGATAAGCATAAGGCTATCCTACGTACTAATTAATGCCTGAGGTAAGCATAAGATAATCTTACATACTAATTAATGCCTGAGATAAGCATAAGGCTATCCTACATACAAATTAATGCCTGACATAAGCATAAGGCTATACTACGTACAAATTAATGCCTGAAATAAGCATAAGGCTTAGGTGGTATATAAAAACAATTACAGGGATCAAATGGGTAGAGGGTCCTGCCTAGAGTTGCACTGTTGTAGTCGGCTCTTATGAAGGTGGACTACAAACAGTTGGGCTCATATTCTTACATGCTATGGGGCTTAAGGGGATAGCAGTGGAGATAGGAAGGTTAGTATAGGTTGTATGCGTCCCTGAATAGTAGAATCTTCAGGGAGCACTTGAAGGTTTTAAAACTAGGGGAGAGTCTTGTGGTGCGAGGCAGAAAGTTCCATAAGATGGGAGCCTGTCTGGAGAAATCTTGTAAATGGGAATGTGAGGAGGTAACAAGAGAGGAGGGGAGTAGGAGATCATGAGCGGAACGAAGGGGACGGGAGGGAGAGTATCCGGAGACAAGGTCTGAGATGTAGGGGGGAGCAATGCAATTGAGGGCTTTGTGTGTCAGAGTGAGGATTTTGTGTTTAATCCTGGAGACAAGAGGAAGCCAGTTAAGGGATTGGCAGAGAGGTAGATTGGCAGATGAAGAGCGACATGTAAGAAAGATGAGCCTGGTAAAGGCATTCATTATGGATTGTAAATGAGCTAGGCAGCGGCTAGGGAGACCAGAGAGGATGGAGTTACAGTAGTCAAGGCGGGAAAGGATGAGAGAGTGGATTACATTTTTAGTGGTGTCTTGTGTAAGGAAATGTCTAATTTTAGCAATGTTTTTAAGGTGGAGGCGGCAGGCTTTAGCCAAAGACTGAATGTGAGGAGTGAAAGAAAGATCTGAGTCAAGTGTGACTCCAAGACATCGGGCAGGTGAGGTTTGGGTAATGATGGAGTTATCAACAGTTATACTGTAGAGACCTGGGGGGTGGAAATTTTGGAAGAAGGGTGGAAAATAAGGAGCTCAGGTTTGGAGAGATTTAGCTTGAGGTAGTGTGTGGACATCCAAGATGAGATATGAGAGAGACAGTTAGTGACACGGGTTAGCAAGGAAGGAGATAGTTCTGCTGCAAAGAGGTAGATTTGGGTATGATCAGCATACAAATGATAATGAAACCCTAAGGAACCTAATGATGACGTGTAGATTGAGAAGAGAAGGGGACCAAGGACAGAGCCTTGCGGTACCAGATGGAGGTAACGGGGCAGAGGATGCCCCAGAGAAGGCTACACTAAAGGTACGGTTAAACAGATAGGAAGAGAACCAAGAGATGCCAAAGGATTAGAGGGTATGGAGCAAAAGAGGGTGGACGACAGTATCAAAGGCTGCAGACAGATCAAGGAGGATAAATAGAGAGAAGTGGCCTTTGGATTTTGCTGTAAGTAGGTCATTGGTAACCTTAACAATTGCTGCTTCTGTGGAGTGTAGGGGGCAAAATCCAGATTGCAATGGATCAAGGAGGGAGTTTAATGTAAGGAAATGGGATAGACGTGCGTATACTAGCTTTTTCAATAAGCTTTGAGGCAAGAGGGAGTAGGGAAATAGGGCAGTAGTTGGATGGGGAGGTTGGATCGAGAGAAGGTTTTTTTGAGGATAGGTGTGACTAGTGCATGTTTAAGAGATGTGAGAACTATACCAGTGCTGAGGTAGAGGTTGTAGATGTGTGTGAGTATAGGGGTAAGGGTAGAAGAGAGGGAGGGGAGTAGCTGTGAGGGGATGGGGTCGGGGGGACAGGTAGTGAGTTGGGAGGACAGTATAAGGGCAGAAACTTCTTCCTCTGTAACAGGGGCAAAAGAGCTAAATTTATGACTATGTGGGTTTTGGATGATTGTGAGCTTTTGAAGGGGTGGGAGACCGGTAGTATGTTGAGAGCTGATTTCATTTCTGATGGAGTCGATTTTGTTGTTGAAGTAGCTGGCAAAATCTTGAGCTGAGAGAAAAGTTGTGGTGGGAGGTGGGGGTGGGCAGAGAACAGTATTGAATGTGGAGAACAGACGTTTTGGGTTTGAAGAAAAAGTAGAAATAAGAGTAGAGAAGTAATGTTGCTTATATAGATTAAGTGCAGAATAGTAAGAGTTCAAGATTAACTTATAGTTAAGAAAGTCAGCAGATTTCATCCAGTGTCGCTCCTACGTACTAATTAATGTCTGGAATAAGTAGAAGGCTAGCCTACATACTAAATAATATATTGAAAAAAGAAGAAAAAGACGACGGCACTACTGGTGCTGTGTCCCTTGTTGTATTCTTGTCTCTTGTGTTGCAGGAGAGATAATAATGGTACAATCTGGGACTTAGGTGCTGTACATTGGGAGAAACATACTAGAGAATATCAATTGCTAAACGCAATTGAAAGAATGTACTTGAATTGCACTCAACAGCACTGGGTCAAATACTTGCTAATATTACCATAGGTAAATAAGCCCTAAAGGCGGATTTTAAAACTTAACTTTTAATATAAATGTTAAAATAGATATGTGAAAATTAAAAAGTCACAGACAGTGTGGTAGTGAAAGAATGCGGCCAAGAGCGAGAGTTATTCCTCCGGGATCAAGGTATATCTATTGTAAAAACCCCGGTATGATCTCCAGAGGATATACCATAAATCATATAGGTGCTATGTATCACTATGGTTATTTTGGACATGTATCACATTCGAGGTATAGTTGCCCCTATTATTGCTCAGTATGTAAAAAGGAGGTATCTATAATAATATGATACCACCGTATTGTTTATGTGGTACAATTTCCTCTAGGAGATGCGTGTGAGTGATAATAATCACTTATTGTGGATCTGGGTTGGGAGTACCCCCAGAAGCTCTCTGGATATCAATAAATCATAAATAATGGTTCTATGGTATCCTATGTGGTTCACCCCAGGATGTCTTCCCACTATTGTAGGATTTTAAACATATTTACACTATTGTTATAGGTTCCGGAACAGATTATCACTTGTGAATGGAAGGTATTAATAATGATATATTACCAGGAGGCGGGGCGTGGCCATGCAGGTTCATGGTCGCACTGTGACTTAGCTCCGTAGCCTTTCCCTGCTCAGCGGCCCTTTAAGCATAGGATTATCGACCAATTCTGACCAAAAACCTTCCGGATGGCCTCCTAACCTTCCACGACTCTTAGATATGTAAGAAGAGCGCAAAGAATACAAGATTTTGGCCGCAAAGATACTGAACGCACGGAAGGCGCCATATTGACCGCAAATCAGGCCCTAACTACGCAGCACTACTCATTCAGCTGCTTCATACAGTCTCCTCTGGAAACCGAGACACAGCCCGGCTGAGATCCAACAACGACTCACAGCTACCTGAGGGTATGAGTATTTAGCCTGCTCCTCGCACCGCATCACACTAAATCCGGGGACATATTTTAATAAAGCTCACATGGGACATTACGATCCTTGGCACACAATAACATCTCCCAGACATTGGAAATGAGTTGAAGACACTGTAAAGATACGTCTTGATAACGCTGGCCATATGTAAAAGAGGATATTAAATATCAGTATAAATAAAAATGTGCCGCAGACACATGGAAAACTAACTCCTACAGTTTATTCCACTGGGGATTTACACTCATCACACACGCTTGAGCTGGGGGAATTTGCAAATAAGACTCTTGCACTATAAGACCTTAAGAGATCAACATTAATATACATTACTTTCATGCTTTAGAAATTGGCTCTCAAGATTGTAATCCCCCCACAGCAGATAATCTCTGGCGTTACTATCCTTACTATCTACTTATTATCACATGGCAACAAGGAGCTCAGCTAGATCTAACAAAGCTTCATCAAACATCAACAAAACACCGGCTAACTCTTTCTTCAAACCTAGAACAAGAGACATTCCTTGTAAAATAGATTCACTCTCACAAAATCAAGGAATGGAGCTTAACACTCCCGAGGATTTTCCCTCGCTTCAGCAAGACAAACTTTCACAGATTCAACAGACTATAGCATCTCTTCCTTCAAAAAGTGATATAGCCGATTTGAAATCTTTCATTAAAAATGAAATTTCCTCTTTAAGAAAAGATATGAGGGATATGAACTCAAGAATCGAATACATTGAAGAAGGACAAGAACACTTAGAATCTGTGGTAAGAGACAACACGCAACATTTAAACTGCCAGGACGCCATTGTTCAGGCCCTATAATTAAAAGTCGAAGATCTCGACAACCGCGGCCGCCGTAGCAATCTACGGATCCGTGGAATACAAGAAGAAGTCACCCAAGATAACCTAATGGACTATCTGTTGCAGCTGTTTAAGCATTTGGAACCTTCTCTTGATTTAAATGATGCTTCATTTGAACGAGCTCATCGAGCACTCAGGCCTAAAACCTCCCCTCCTAACCCGCCTAGGGATGTTATTATGAAATTTGTTAGCTACCAACAGAAAGAAATCATATGGAAGCAGGCAAGAAGTCAAAGATCAATAACACACCAGGGCCATAACATCCAAATATTCCAGGACCTATGCCCTGCAACAATCGAAAGAAGAAGATCCCTTCGCTTCATTACTTCCACTTTACAAGAACACAACATTAAGTACCGATGGGGTTTTCCATTCAGCCTGATGGTACACAAAGATGGGAAAATTATCACCTATAAAGATATAGAAGACCTGGACACTTTATCCAAAAGTCTCAACCTCACTTTCGATAACCCAGCAGCTCAAGACACAACAGAAGCAAATAATGGTCAACCCCACTCTTCTATACAGCAAAACTCGACATGAATCAAAGTATCTAGAAGACGTCCTAAGGCGACTCCGCAAAAATGTAGCGGATCTAATTTCCACCATAGATTCCCTAGAAAACCAACACAAACAAAACCCAACTGACCACAACCTACTACTACACGTTCAATCCGAGAAGGCTAAACTAGCATCACACTTAAACAAAGAACATAAAAGACAGGCACTTCGACTCCAACAAATGAACTACGAGGGTCAAAACAAACCTGGTAGATCCCTGGCGAGATATCTAAGGATCAAGAAGCATAAAACTTTTATCACTGATAATCACAATAAAACACATTGTTCCACACAATCCATCTTCAACACCTTCTTAAATTATTTCCAAAATTTATACAACCTACAATCAGTCCCCGATAAGGATCCTGTCATGATTCCCTCCGTTCATCGCCGTCTCGCCGCGGCTCCCGGATCTCTTCTGTGTTCTTACGTCACGTTGCCTAGCAACGTGACGCATTCTCAAACACTCCCTCTGACGTAACGGCCCTCTCTCAGCCTTTAAATCTCGGCGGGAGATTTACTCGGGGCCCGTTTGTTCTCTTTTGCCGGACCTTGTCAAAGTGAGTACTTATTTTCTGTTCCTGACCCTAACTTTCCTGACTTAGCTTTGTCTGAACCTCAATGCCGTTTTGGATATACTTGTCCCTTGCCTGTCTGAAGTCCTGCAATATCTGTTACTTAAAGTTTAACCTCTTGCCTACCAGACTTTGTTTGCTTTAATCCTGCTAAAGAGAAACATTATCATTTGTTTGCTGACAACCTGCTTAAAGGGACATTATCTTTGTTTGCTTTAATCCTGCTAAAGAGAAACATTATCATTTGTTTGCTGACAACCTGCTTAAAGGGACATTATCTTTGTTTGCTTTAATCCTGCTAAAAAAGGAACATTATATTTTGTTTTTTGACAACCTGCTTAAAGGGACTTATTCTTTGTTTGCTGACAACCTGCTTAAAGGGACATTATCTTTGTTTATTGCAAACCTGCAAAAAAGGAACATTATCATTTGTTTGCTGATAACCTGCTTATTTTGTTTCCTGAGTGGGTCACGTCCTGGATATTTCTCAGTGTGCCAGCGTGTGTTTTAATTTTCACTCTAGCAGTTGAGTTAAATCCTGGACTGACTAAATACGGCTGACATTACAAACGGGCCATAAATGGACCCCACTGAATTATCCATGGCCGTGACCCACCAGGGACAATTACTGGGATCTCATGCTACCCACTTGCAATCCTTGGATTCTAAGCTGGATCAAATCACTACATTATTACAGGGCTTGGTTGCTCCTATCCCTCCCAATCCGAATCCTATTGAGGCATCTCCTCCTCCGATCCGCAACAACCAATCACAAGGACATTTGAGTCCTAGGATTCCTCTTCCAGACAAATATGACGGGAATCCTGAAGACTGTAGGGGCTTTCTGAATCAATGTCGACTTCACTTTCGTAACAGTCCTACCCTTTTTGCTACTCCCTCTTCTCGGATTACATTCCTTATTTCCTTAATGAAAGGAAGAGCTTTGGCCTGGGTATCACCTCTGTTAGAAAAAAATGATCTTATACTTCAAGATGTGGATGCTTTTCTTTCTGTTTTTTCTAACGTGTTTGACAAACCTGGAAGGTCTTCCGCTGCTGAAGCTTCTCTTTTAGACCTACGTCAGGGTGGTCAACCAGTGTCTCAATATGCCATTGAGTTCCGCACTCTTGCATCTGAAACTACTTGGAATCAGGGAGCTCTTAGAGCAGCTTTTCGCAAAGGACTTTCAGAACGTCTCAAAGATGAATTGGTGTATCGGGAACTTCCAGAATCCCTAGAAGCCTTAATAAATCTTTGCATCAGTCTTGATTCTAGATATCGTGAACGCCAACAAGAAAGAGAAAGAAATCAGAGGTCCTCAACTCGAACTCCTTTTCATCTGGCTCCTCGTTTTTCTAACCCAGTAACGACTGCCTCTCCTTCTCCTGATCAGGCTGAACCTATGGAAGTAGGAACCATAAAATTAACAGAAACAGAGCGTTTGAGAAGACGTTCTCTTGGCCTGTGTCTATACTGTGGCCTTAAAGGGCATTTATTAAGGGATTGTCCTACCAGGCCAGTAAAAGCCAGGGCTTAACTTCTGTCCAGGGAACTGAGTTAAGCCAAAAAAGAATTCATTCCCTCTATAATAAACTCTTTGTTCCTGTAACTCTTCAATTGGGTGATAGCAAGATTCATACCCAAGCTCTTATTGATTCTGGTGCTGGAGGAGTGTTCATTGACTCCACTTTTGTGTCTTCTCACACTATTCCCTTACTAAGAAAGAAGTTTTCAGTTTCTGTCTCTACTGTTAGTGGAGATCCTTTGGGTTCCGGATTCATCCAGTTTACTACTATACCCATACTTTTTTCTGTCGGGGTACTTCATTGTGAGAGGATATGTTTTGATGTTATTACTACTCCTCAATTTCCCATAATCTTGGGTCTTCCTTGGCTTCAGTTGCATAATCCTACCTTTTCTTGGACCCATGGTGAACTCACCTCCTGGGGATTATCTTGCCATACTAACTGTCTTCAAGAACTTACTAAAATACCACTCACTATTGCTCTTACTACCGACACTTCTGGTCCTCTACCTATGCCTTATCAAGATTTTGTCGATGTCTTTTCTAAAAAAGAAGCAGAACGCCTTCCTCCTCACCGTTCATTTGATTGCCCTATTGATCTTCTTCCTGGGGCTCCTTATCCTTGAGGCAAGACTTACCCACTTTCAAGGCCTGAAAATGTAGCCTTGGAAGAATATATCAAAGATAATTTGGCCAGAGGATTCATTCGACCCTCCTCTTCTCCTGTAGGGGCTGGATTCTTCTTTGTGGGAAAAAAGGATGGCGGACTGCGACCTTGTATCGATTACAGAGGGTTAAATCAAATTACCATCAAGAACAGTTATCCTTTACCCCTAATTCCTGAATTATTCACATATCTTCAAGGTTCCACCATTTTTACCAAACTAGATCTTTGTGGAGCATACAACCTCATCCGTATGCGCAAGGGTGATGAATGGAAGACAGCCTTTAACACTCGATTTGGGCATTATGAGTATCTGGTCATGCCTTTTGGGCTGTGTAATGCCCCTGCTGTTTTTCAACACTTCGTGAATGAGATTTTTCGGGATTATTTGAACATTTTTGTCATCATTTACCTTGACGATATATTAATTTTTTCTCAAAACTACCAAGATCATATACATCACGTCAGGAAAGTACTTCAACGTTTATGAGTTAACCATCTATTTGCTAAACTGGAAAAATGTTCTTTTCATCAAAGGTCCATACCCTTCTTGGGATATGTAATCTCCGAATCAGGATTTGAAATGGATCCAACTAAACTCTCTGCCATTTTGGATTGGCCTAGACCTGATTCTCTTAAAGCTCTGCAACGTTTCTTGGGTTTTGCCAGTTATTACCGGAAATTCATCAAAGGTTTTGCTACAATTACGTCACCTCTTTCGTCTCTCACCAGAAAAGGGCAAAACTGTAAAGAGTGGCCTCCTGAGGCTGTTGAAGCTTTTGACTCTCTCAAAGAAGCTTTCTCTTCTGCACCTATCCTGCGTCACCCAAATCCGGATTTTCAATTTATTCTTGAAGTGGATGCTTCTTCTGTTGCTGCTGGGGCTGTTCTTTCCCAACGTATACCTGACACAGGAAAGATTCACCCTGTGGGATTCTTCTCCAAGAAATTTTCTCCTTCTGAATTAAATTATGATGTAGGCAATAAAGAGTTGCTTGCTATTAAAATGGCCCTGGACGAATGGAGGCATTGGTTGGAAGGTACTTCTTTACCATTTACTATACTCACAGATCATAAAAACCTTCTCTATCTACAAACGGCCAAACGACTGAACTCCAGACAAGCACGTTGGTCTTTGTTCTTTTCATGTTTTCATTACAATCTGTCTGATATACCCGGTTCTAAGAACATCAAGGCTGACGCCCTTTCCAGACAATTTCAAGATACCTCAACTCCTGAGTCTGGTACCATTCTTCAACCTCATAAAGTCTTAGCCCAGTTATCAACTTCGTGGTTACATGACTTACAATCTGCTCAGAAGGATCTTCCTTTGTCTTGCAAACCTCCTGATGGCCTACTCTTTGTTCCTAAACGTCTTCGTTCCAAGATTCTATATTGGGCTCATGACAGTCCTCTCTCTGGACATCCTGGCATCAGTAACACCGCTCGGAATCTCAAGCAACATGTCTGGTGGCCTACTCTGTCTCAAGATGTTACAGATTATGTCTCAGTATGTACACAGTGTGCCAGCAATAAGACTCCTCGTCAACTTCCTTCCGGTTTGCTCCAACCGTTACCCATTCCTCATCAGCCTTGGACCCATTTATCCATGGATTTTATTACCGATATTCCTCTTTCAGCTGGAAACAACACTATTTGGGTGGTTGTTGACAGGTTCACTAAGACAGCACACTTCATTCCTTTACCTGGTTTACCATCTGCCAAAAGACTTTCTGAACTATTTCTCTTACACATTGTGAGATTACATGGCTTCCCTCTGAATATCGTTTCGGATAGAGGGGTACAATTTGTTTCCCGGTTTTGGAGATCACTCTGCAAACACTTTGGAACAACGATCTCTTTATCTACTTCACATCATCCAGAGTCTAATGGCCAAACCGAAAGGGTTAAACAGTGCCTTGAAACTTATTTAAGGCATTATGTGGATCATCATCATTCTAATTGGACTGGTTATCTCCCACTAGCAGAATTGGCTCATAACGCACGTTACAACTCCTCTCTTCAAACCTCTCCTTTTCATGCGGCCTATGGATTTGAACCCAGAACGTTTCCTCTACACACTTCTTCCACAGAAAATCCTGCTTCTGATCTATCTGCCAGGAGGTTAACTCGTCATTGGAGGAGGTTACGTCTTCTTCTTTCTAAGGCTTCTGAACGTTATAAGTTCTATTCTGATCTTCGTCGAAGGAAGGCTCCCAAATATCGGCCTGGCGATAAGGTTTGGATTTCTTCATGTCATCTTCGCCTCAAGCAGCCTTCCACCAAATTGGGACCACGATATGTGGGTCCTTTCCGGATACTGGGTCAAGTATGTCCTACTGCTTACCAAATTGCTCTGCCCAAGACTCTCAAAGCCCATCCTGTATTCCACGTATCTCTTCTAAAACCTATGTTATCTAATAGCTATTCTAAACCTATGCTCAAACCTCCACCTCTTTTGATTCATGGACGACCTGAATTTAAGGTCAGTCACATTCTGGATTCCAAACTTTGTGGCAAGAGACTGTATTATCTCATTCATTGGAAAGGTTATCCTGTTACGGAACGATCCTGGGAACCTGCCCGGCAGGTAAATGCCCCTGCCTTAGTTAAGGCCTTTCACAAGTTTCACCCTACTAAGCCTGGTCCTGTCCCCCGGAGGGGTCCTTGAGTGGGGGGTGCTGTCATGATTCCCTCCGTTCATCGTCGTCTCGCCGCGGCTCCTGGATCTCTTCTGTGTTCTTACGTCACGTTGCCTAGCAACGTGACGCATTCTCAAACACTCCCTCTGACGTAACGGCCCTCTCTCAGCCTTTAAATCTCGGCGGGAGATTTACTCGGGGCCCGTTTGTTCTCTTTTGCCGGACCTTGTCAAAGTGAGTACTTATTTTCTGTTCCTGACCCTAACTTTCCTGACTTAGCTTTGTCTGAACCTCAATGTCGTTTTGGATATACTTGTCCCTTGCCTGTCTGAAGTACTTAAAGTTTAACCTCTTGCCTACCAGACTTTGTTTGCTTTAATCCTGCTAAAGAGAAACATTATCATTTGTTTGCTGACAACCTGCTTAAAGGGACATTATCTTTGTTTTCTTTAATCCTGCTAAAGAGAAACATTATCATTTGTTTGCTGACAACCTGCTTAAAAGGGACATTATCTTTGTTTGCTTTAATCCTACAAAAGAGAAACATTATCATTTGTTTGCTGACAACCTGCTTAAAGGGACATTATCTTTGTTTGCTTTAATCCTGCTAAAGAGAAACATTATCATTTGTTTGCTGACAACCTGCTTAAAGGGACATTATCTTTGTTTGCTTTAATCCTGCTAAAGAGAAACATTATCATTTGTTTGCTGACAACCTGCTTAAAATGGACATTATCTTTGTTTGCTTTAATCCTGCTAAAAAGGAACATTATATTTTGTTTTTTGACAACCTGCTTAAAGGGACTTATTCTTTGTTTGCTGACAACCTGATTAAAGGGACATTATCTTTGTTTATTGCAAACCTGCAAAAAAGGAACATTATCATTTGTTTGCTGATAACCTGCTTATTTTGTTTCCTGAGTGGGTCACGTCCTGGATATTTCTCAGTGTGCCAGCGTGTGTTTTAATTTTCACGCTAGCAGTTGGGTTAAATCCTGGACTGACTAAATACGGCTGACAGATCCGACCTCAGAAAATAGGTCAAAAGATATAGATACTTAACTAAAATCTCTTAATATGCCGCTTCTCACAATCGACCAAAGAACACAATTAGAAGTACCCATATCAGCCACAGAAATACAATCGGTGATTAAGGACCTCCCCACAGGTAAATCACCAGGCCCAGATGGTTTTAGTAACCAATACTATAAGACATTACAGGAGGAATTGCTCCCACACATCACTAAGTTCTTTAACCATATAGATGAGGTTCAACAACACGACAAGGGTGCCCTCTTTCCCCCCTCCTTTTTGCTTGTTTCATAGAATCCCTGGCCACTAAAATTAGACAGAACCCTTCAATTAGTGGTATTCAAATTGGCACAAATACCTACACCATTTCGCTGTTCGCAGACGATATTTTATTCACTATTACGAACCCGGAAACATCTATTCCCTCCTTATTGCAAGAATTTAAAAAATTCCAAGCATTATCAAATTTCTCCATCAACACATCGAAATCGGAAGCTCTAAATATTAACCTGGACCCCCAGACTCTAGCCAGAATTAAAACTCTAATTCCTTTTACCTGGTGTCCTCACTCCTTACACTACTTAGATATAGAACTAACCCCATCAATAGAAAATACCTTCAAATTAAATTACCTCCCCATCCAAAAGACTATCATAAGAGACCTATCTTCCTGGCTCTCTAAAAAGATTTCATGGCTCGATAGAATCAATGTTCTGAAAATGAATATTTTCCCCAGGCTTCTATATATCATGCAGGCCTTACCGATTCCAATCCCTAAAAATTACATTCCCGCCATCCAGAAAGCTTTCAGCGATTATGTCTGGCATAGACGCCCTCCCAGGATTAAAAAACATACTATGCAGACTCCTAAAATCCAAGGTGGTCTGGGAATACCCAACATAACTAAGTATCGTCAAGCTATTTTCCTGCAGAGAATTGTCGACTGGTGTGTTCACTTCAACCACAAAAGATGGGTCCAAATAGAACATTCTATGTCTGGCGCACCTCATCTAGGTAGACTTTGTTGGAACCTGTCCCAATTGACACCTAATGCTGGATTTAGATCTCAACTCATAGCAGAAACATATAAAATTTGGAACACAACTTTAGCAACACACCCATACGTTTCCTCGAGACCCTCCCCTCTAACATCCATCATTGATAAAGACCAATTTACACTAGGACCTTTTCGCTTAGAGGCAACCTCACATTCCTTCTACAGAGATGTTCCTATACACTTTATCTCATCAAATGAAAAAATCCTCCCCCAATCTGCCGTAATAGATAAGGGATACACCATTTTTCGAAACTGGTTTCACTACACTCGCGTCCATCATTTTATAACATACCACAAACAATTCGAGAACATGGTAAGACCCCTGACAAACTTTGAACTTTTATGCATAAGTACCCCTCCAATAACCCATACCCTCTCAACAATCTACAAAATTCTAACACAAACCCTTCCAGGTCATTTACCCCCTTTTGTTGAAAGATGGGAGGAAGAACTAGGTAAAGTAATACTACCACAAACTAGTACCATAATATTTCATAATGTGACTAAATCTTCGATATCCCTCTCCATGCAGGAGATAAACCTAAAATTCCTACACAGATGGTACCTTTCCCCAGTCAAATTAAACCGCCTATACAGTAACAAATCTCAACGCTGCTGGAGATGCGGTCATAGTTTTGGTAACCTAGCGCATATGAGGTGGTGGTGCAACTCAATTCAAATTTTTTGGAGATCTATAATTGGAGAAATGGAGTCCATACTTGGGGTTCAATTCTCGTTGGACCCTATAGTGTGGCTCTTAAACAAGCCCCCCAAAATTAAATCCAAGCACTGCCTTAAATTATTCTATATAATGTCCAACAGTGGGAGATATCTCCTTGCTAGAAATTGGAGGTCTAAAGAGGCCCCCACCTTGCTCATGTGGCAAAACAGAGTTACAGAATTACTTAATATAGAAGAGTTTTACTATCTTAAAAATCTCAAGATGGACACGTATGCGGAAATGTCTAACTTGTGTGAACAGTAGCTTAAGAAATAATGATTCCTAGCTTTTGAGTTAGATGGGACACGAAGAAAAGAACCCTGATATATTGCAGCCCTAGCAGATGAGACATAACCTTTAAGGCTTAATTAATTAATTAATTTATCAATAACTCTTATAAACTAGTCGGTCCCGGTAAACCCAATCTTCTTGACAGTGTACGTATTCTTTTCCTTTCCTCCTCTTCCCCCCCCCCCCCACTCTCTTTCTACTTCTCTTTTTTCTTTAACCCTTTACAAGCATATACGATGTAATTGCATCATATATCTTAAATATACTGCTTGAATACTGGTAATATGCTTCTCTGTTATTTACTGTTTAATATGTAAAATTTTGTCGATAACTGTTTCAGGAAGCTGCGACTTCCAGTTTTGTATTTCACATTTTGACAATAAAGTCGACATTAAAAAAAATAAAAAATAAAATAAAAAAAATAATGATATATTACCACAGTATTGTATACGTGGTATAAATTCCACTATGAGATTCCTATGGGGAAGGTGGGCCACCTGGTGTGTGCCTAGGTTTTAAATAACCTCAGATATTCAAAGATGTTTCTAGATCTTGGGTAATACCACTGCAATATATAGCGGGGTTCTCTCTTGTCTGTTAACCCGCTAGGATTTAGAATTTAATACACCTTTATAGTGGGGTCCAGGACTATTACCCCAATTGTAAGAGTATTAGAATCCTCAATGTCTTTAATACTGTTCTGGTAGTGCAGTGCCACTTAATAGTGAATGTGGACAATTAAAGAAGCCTGAGTTCTTTTTAGGTAATGGCTAATGCCTGTTGTTTCTCTTGTCGGTTTGTAAACAATCTAATGCATAGCTCAGTGGGTTTATTAATGTTATTTCAATTAAATATCTTGACTTACACTAATTGTACCCCACTTACAAGCTTGACATAAATATGGACCCAATGTATAATCAGCTGGTTTATTATTGGGTATTATTACCTAATAGTATCGGCGGGATGATCTGGTATAAAGTGCTTTACATAGTACAGGAGTGCTTAGGTATCGGTGTGGAATGAATTATGACAATTCCAGGCAGTTTAATACTGTTATAGAGTAGTTAGGATATGATTTTCCTTTAAACTATATGTGTTCAGAAACCACCGTTTATAAAATACAATTAGTTTGCTTGTTTGTATCAGGTTTCATATATATGGTCTTGTTCTATTTAAAACCGCTGGGTAAGCACCATCAATAATGACCCGGTACACAGTCAGCTAGTATGTTATGTACGTTACTTTGTATATCTATATGTCTCTTCAATAATAGGTGAATATTCAATGTTAACCTTGCGGTCTGTACTTGTTTCACTGTTTGATCGCATATAGCATTATTTAAGAAGTAACGTTGCTGAGAGAGGAAGTAGTTAAATTAGTATAGTTAATTCTCCCATATTATTGTCCTGGTTTTACCCTCTGCTTATAACATACAGCATCGCTATACCCTTATTTGTAAAAAGAATCAGATCCCCACTCCTATAATGTATCCACTTAAGATACCAAAGAAACTAATAATGGCGGTTCGTGGGGTACTTATATGGATGTAAGTTAGTTAGCGGTACACGGCTCTGGTACGTCCAATCCTCACACTCACACACACGTACTGGTTTTTAAATTAAATTCTAATAAAGCATTCGTTCAACAAATCACACTGCTGTTATATTAAAAAGGAGAAATAGTCTCCGGCTGCCCTGACATGTTTCGCCTAAACGGCTTTGTCAAAGGTCTTTGACCCAGTGCTGTTGAGTGCTATTCAAGTACATTCTTTCAATTACGTTTAGCAATTGATATTCTACATACTAAATAATGCCTGGGATAAGCATAAGGCTATCCAAACGTACTAATTAATGCCTGGGATAAGTAGAAGGCTATCCTACATACTAATTAATGCCTGAGATAAGCATAAAGGGACACTGAACCCAAAAATTTTCTTTCATGATTCAGATAGAGCATTACATTTTAAGCAACTTTCTAATTTACTCCTATTATCAATTTTTCTTTGTTCTCTTGCTATCTTTATTTTTTAAAGCAGGAATGTAAATCTTAGCAGCCAGCCCACTTTAGGTTCAGCACCATGGATAGCATTTGCTTATTGGAAACTTATATTTACCCACCAATAAGCAAGCCAGAACCCAGGTTCTCAACCAAAAATGGGCTGGCTCCTATGCATCACATTCCTGATTTTTAAATAAAGATAGCAAGAGAACCAAGACAATTTGATAATAGGAGTAAATTTGAAAGTTGCTTAAAACATTTTTGGGTTTGGTGACCCTTAAGGCTATCCTAAATACTAATTAATGTCTGAGATAAGCATAAGGCTATCTTACATACTAACTAATGCCAGGGATAAGTATAAGGCTATCCTACATAATAATTAATGCCTGGAATAAACATAAGGCTATCCTACATACAAATTAATGCCTGGGATAAGCATAATGCTATCCTATGTACTAATTAATGCCTGGTGTGACGGACACCGGCTACCCCGACTGGGTAGCTCCGCTAAAAGGTCCTGCTTCCTCCCTGGAGCCTGTAGCTGTATAACTGGAAAGTGTAGCTATAGAGCGGAGAGAAGTGATTATATCCAGAGCCCACCCAAATAACCAGACAAGACCAGTATTCAGGTGAAACACGAACAGACTTTATTGGGAAAACCACACAGCTTATATACACATTCAGAGCCTTATCTGATCCCAAGATCTCCCGCTATTCCAGCCCCTCCCAGTGTCGTTGGAAAGTTCCTGGTCCCCAGATGCCACAGCGACATGATCAGTTACTTGGCACCGGAGTGACAGCTTGGCAAATATATTGAGGTGGGGGTGTCCAAAACCCCCAGTTCCTGGGTGGGCTCACCTTTGGCAATCACCCCAGCCATTGTCCACCAAAGGCACAACAAATCCCCAAAAGAGCAGAGCCCTGGGACAAAGGACCGCTGGAGCAACCTGTGGTAAAGGTTAGCAGGCGTCCGGGATAGTCCGACCAGCCAGTAGTTCCAGGAGCCTGGCCAGCAGGAGAGGGGTCATGCGGTAAGAGTTCAGCTTTTCCATGAGGAGGTACAAACAGTAAAACATGAAACAGGAAGGGTTTGGAAGATCCCATAAGCCATGAAAACTGGTGTAATAAGTAGGGAGTCAGGTAGTAGGGGGTGGAAGGTAGCCTTGGCAGCCTGGTATCCGTGAAAGTGCTCCCCCCTGAAAGGTCCAGCAGACCTGGCTAGATCCACACATGGGTCGGCCTAGGGCTGTCTGGTGAGTTATTCCCATTTTAGGCTGTTGAGAGACCACATCCCCCCCTGGGTTCGTGGCATCACTGTTGCTCCCTGTTGGCATTCATCAATGCACCCCAGGGCACAGGGATATCAACATAAGGCCAGGTTCTGTCACTTAGTTCCCCAAAACAGGTTTACAATTCAGGCCCCAGAACATGTGCCCTCCCACAAGCAACACTCACATGGGGGACTCCTGACTCTCCCATGAAAGGCATCTGCCGCTGGAGAGAGGGGCTATTGCCCCTTCTCTCTGCAATCGACCCAGCGGCTGGATAGCAGGCAGGGTAGCAGGGGCTGCTGCAGCACAAGTTTGAGAACCTGGACCGACTGCCCAGCAATAATGGGGATCACATGTGGAGGCTGTAATCTCAATCACCCCCACTGGAAAATCCTCCTGGTTGGGGGAAGGACAGTGATCAGGGGAGAGAGACTGGCTGTCTTCTTTCCAGAGAACAGGTTCTGCCGCTGGGAGAGAGAGGTCAGCTACCTCCTCTCCCTGGAAATAATTTGGCTGCTGGGGAGAGGGGTGGGCTACCTCCGCTCCTTGGAAAGAGCTCTGCCACTGGGGAGAGAGGTCAGCTACCTTCTCTCGCTGGAAATCATTCTGCTGCTGGGGAGAGAGACCGGCTGTCTCCTCTGCTGGGAACAGGTTCCGCCACTGGGGAGAGAGATCATCTGTCTCCTCTCCCGGGAACAGGTTCTTCCGCTGGGAAGAGAGGTCGGCTACCTCCACTCCCTGGGAATGGCTCTGTCGCTGGGGAGAGAGAGACAAGCTGTCTCCTCTCCCTGGAACGGGTTCCGCTGCGGGGGAGAGAGGTCGGCTACCTCCTCTCCTGGCAAACCACTCTGCTGCTGGGGAGAGAGACTGGCTGTCTCTTCTCCCTGGAAAACATTCTGCCACTGGGGAGAGAGGTCGACTACCTTCACTCCCTGGGAAAGGCTCTATTGATGGGGAGAGAGACCATCTGTCTCCTCTCCCTGGGAGGGGTTTTGCCACTGGGGAGAGAGGTTGGCTACCTCCTCTCCTGGAAAATCACTCTGCCGCTGGGGAGAGAGACTGGCTGTTTCTTCTCCCTGGAAGCCATTCTGCTGCTGTGGAAAGAGGTTGGCTACCTCCTCTCCCTGGGAATGGCTCTGCTGCTGGGGAGAGAGGTCGGCTACCTCCGCTTCCTGGGAATGGCTATGCCACTGGGAAGAGAGATCAGCTTTCTCCTCTCCCAGGAACAGGCTCCACCACTGGGCAGAGGTCAGCTCCCTGGAAATCATTTTGCCACTGGGGAGATAGGAGGGCTACCTCCTTTCCCTGGAAATCATTCTACTGCTGGGGAGAGAGGTGTAATACATCTGCTCCCTGGGAATGGCTCTGTCGCTGGGGAGAGGGACCGGCTGATTCCTCTCCCTGGAACAGGTTCCGCCGCTGGGGAGAGAGGTCGGCTACCTCATCTCCTGGAGAACCACTCTACCGCTGGGGAGAGAGACCGGCTGTCTCTTCTCACTAAAAGCCATTCTGCCACTGGGGAGAGAGGTCGGTTACCTCCTCTCCCTGAAAATGGCTCTGCCGCTGGGGAGAGAGACCAGCTGTCTCCTCTCCCTGGCAATCTTTCTGCTGCTGGGGAGAGAGGTGGTCTACCTCCGCTCCCTGGGAATAGCTCTGCCGCTTGGGGGATAAGATTATTTCTCCATCCTCCGAACCCTCGACCAGCTGCTGGCTAGATGCATCCTCCCATCTTGCCTTGTGCAGAAACAGGTTTGTTGAGATGGGCCAATATTTGCTGCATGCGCCATAGAATTGCCGACACTTCAGCCCGGCCTTCATAGTTTTTGGCTATTACCACCCGATAGTCCCAGGCAAAGGGAGCCTCACCAGTCTCCACTCCACCTCACTCCTAAAGTCTGAGTCCTCTGTCAGCTTTTTAAATAGCATTCCAGGGCCCACAAAGCCAAAGCTCTCTGTGGGGAGGTCATCCTCCAGCCATGACCGCACTTGCATAGCGTACCATCGGAGGGCCCTGTAGCTGTTATCCAGCATCATCTCAGTCTGGACCAGTTCATCTAATTCAGATAGATATTCAGATTCCTCCCTTGGCTGCTCTTCCAGGAAAGGCACTCGTATGTCCAGCTGGAGCCAGTACCTTTCCTCAGCACGATAGTCCTGCTCCTGTTGAAGCACCTCCCTCCAGAGTTGCTGGCGGATAATGTCCCTTCATCCCAGCTTGTCCTGTGCAGAACCAGGATTGTCCAGCTGGGCCAGCACCTCTTGCACTCTCCATAGGAACTCGGCTTCCATGGTTGCAGGCTGCTGTGGCGCTTCTCTTCTATCAGCAGGAACCATGTGGAAGAAGCAGATCCCACCGCTGCCAGCCAATGTGACAGACACTGGCTACCCCGACTGGGTAGCTCCACCAAAAGGTTCTGCTCCCCCCCCCCCCAGAGCCTGTAGCTGTAAAGCTGGAAAGTGTAGCTATAGAGCAGAGAGAAGTGATTATAGCCAGAGCCCACTCAAATAACCAGACAAGACCTGTATTCAGGTGAAACACAAACAGACTTTTTTGGGAAAACCACACAGCTTATATACACATTCAGAGCCTTATCTGATCCCAAGATCTCCTGCCATTCCTGCCTCTCCAGACAGTCCGGCACCTCCATAGGAGCCACAGTCACATAGAGCCCCCACAGTATCTCGGTTGCGGTTTCGGGGTGATCCAGGGGAGCGACTGCACTTCCAGGTTACTATTGGAATGCCACAGTCCCCAGATGCCACAGTCCAAAAAGCGGCATGATCCATTACTTGGGACTGGAGTGACAGCCTGGCAAAGATATTGACTTGGGGGTGTCCAAAACCCACAGTTGGGTGGGCTCCCCCTCAGCAATCACCCCAACTCTTGTCTACCAAAGGCGCAACAAATCCCCAAAAGAGCAGACAAAGGACCGCTGGAGCGATCTGGGGTTAAGGTTAGTGGGCGTCCGGGATAGTCCGGCCAGCCAGTAGTTCCAGGAGCCTGGCCAGCCGGAAAGGGGTCAGCTGGTAAGGGATCAGCTCTTCCATGAGGAGGTACAAACAGTAAAACATAAAACAGGAAGGGTTTGGGAGATTCCATAACCCATGAAATGGCCAAAACTGGTGTAATAAGTAGGGAGTCAGGTAGTAGGGGAGGCATCACTTTTGCTACCTGTTGGCATTCATCCCCTGCACCCCGGGGCACAGGGATATCCACATAAGGCCAAGTTCTGTCACTTAGTTACAGGAAGGCTTTGGGAGATCCGTAAGCCATGAAAGGGCCAAACTGGAGAAATAAGTAGGGAGTAAGGTAGTAGGGGGGGTGGGGGGTAGCCATGGCAGCCTGGTGTCAGTGACACCTGGAATAAGCATAAGGCTAACCTACATACTAATTAATGCCTGGGATAAGCCTAAGGATATCCTATGTACTTATTAATGCCAGGGATAAGCAGAATGCTATCCGATGTAATAATTAATGCCTGAGATAAGCATAAGGCTATCCTGCAAACTAATTATTGCCTGCGATAAGCATAATGCTATCCTATGTGCTAATGAATGCCTGGGACAAGCATAAGGCTATCATACGTACTAATTAATTCCTGGGATAAGCATAAGGCTATCCTAAGTACTAATTAATGCCTGGGATAAACATAAGGCTAACCTACATACTAATTAATGCCTGGGATAAGCATAATGCTATCTTACGTACTAATTAATGCCTATGATAAGCATAAGGCTATCCTACGTACTAATTAAAGCCTGGGATAAGCATAAGGGTATCCTATGTACTAATAAATGCCTGGGGTAAACATAAGGCTACCCTGCATACTAATTAATGCCAGGGGTAAACATAAGGCTGTATTACATACTAATTAATGCCTGGGATAAGCATTAGTCTATCCTACATACTAATTAATGCCTGGGATAAGCATTAGGCTATCCTACGTACAAATGAATGCCTGCGATATGCATAAGGCTATCCTACGTACTAATTAATGCCTGGGATAAGCATAAGGCTATCCTACAAACTAATTAATACCTGGGATAAGCATAAAGCTATCTTACAAAATAATTAATGCCTGGGATAAACATAAGGCTATCCCACATACTAATTAATGCCTAGGATAAACATAAGGCTATCCTACGTACTAATTAATGCCTGGGATAAGTAGAAGGCTATCCTACATACTAATTAATGCCTGGGATAAGCATAAGGCTATCCTACATAGTAATTAATCCCAGGGATAAAGATAAGGTTATCGTACGTACTAATTGATGCCTGGGATAAGCATAAGGCTATCCTACAAACTAATTAATGTCTGGGATAAACATAAGGCTATCCTATGAACTAGATAAGTTTATAGTTTTAGGAAATATTGGGCAGACTTATTGGGCCTGTGGCTCTTATCTGCCGTCAAAATCACGTATATATAGCGCACGTATATTTTACACGTCGCCCGCATTTTCTTCTCCCATAAACTAACATAGAACCGGCATCGCCAGTTGGTATCACATATTCAACGCAAGGACTTAAGTACACAGAATGGAGAAATGTTACTACATTTTCACCTCGCCACCCATAGGCAGGCACAGCAAGCCTTGCGCTGACTATGAAGTACCATAACTCCCTGGAAGCCATAATAAACACCTAACGCGTGCGCAATATCAACCCCTAATCCGCCATCCCCCCACATCGCAATGTCTAATAAAAGTATTAACCCCTAATTCGCCAACCCCCACATCACAAACTACCTAATAAACAGATTAACCCCTAAACCGCCACCCCACATCACAAACTACCTATAGGATTGAGCTCGCATTCTATTGGCTGATTGGAACAGCCAATAGAATGCAAACTCAATCCCATTGGCTGATTTGATCAGCCAATAGGATTGAAGTTCAATCCTATTGGCTGATTGCATCAGCCAATAGGATTTTATAAACCTTAATTCCGATTGGCTGAATTCTATCAGCCAATCGGAATCTAAGGAACGCCATCTTGGATGACATCACTTAAAGGAACCTTCATTCGTCGGGTAGTCGTCGGCAGAAGAGGATGCTCCGCGCCGGATGTCTTGAAGATGGACCTGCTCTGCGCCGGATGGATGAAGATAGAAGATGCCGTCTGGATGAAGACTTCTGCCCGTCTGGAGGACCACTTCTCCCGGCTTGGCTGAAGACTTCTCCCGGCTTTGCTGAGGACTTCTTGCCGTTTCGCTGAGAACTTCTCCTGGCTTCGTTGAGGATGGATGTCGGCTCTTCAAAACTGTAAATGGATCTTCAGGGGTTAGTGTTAGGTTTTTAAGGGTTTATTGGGTGGGTTTTATTTTTAGGTTAGGGCTTTGGACTGCAATAGAGCTAAATGCCCTTTTAAGGGCAATGCCCATCCAAATGCCCTTTTCAGGGCAATGGGGAGCTTAGGTTTTTTTTTAGTTAGGGTTTTATTTGGGGGGTTGGTTATGTAGGTGGTGGGTTTTACTGTTGGGGGTTGTTTCTATTTTTTTTTACAGGTAAAAGAGCTTATTTCTTTGGGGCAATGCCCAGCAAAAGGCCCTTTTAAGGGCCATTGGTAATTTAGTTTAGGCTAGGTTTTTTTTTATTTTGGGTGGGCTTTTTTTATTTTGATAGGGCTATTAGATTAGGTGTAATTAGTTTAAATATCTTGTAATTTGTTTTTTATTTTGTGTAATTTAGTGTTTTTGTTTTTTTTGTAATTTAGGTATTTGTATGTAATTTAGTTAATTGTATTTAATTTAGGTAATTTATTTAATTGTAGTGTTAGGTGTTAGTGTAACTTAGGTTAGGTTTTATTTTACAGGTAAATTTGCATTTATTTTAGCTAGGTAGTTATTAAATAGTAACCCTAAGCTAGATACAATGTAACTATTAGTTATATTGTAGCTAGCTTAGGGTTTATTTTACAGGTAAGTATTTAGTTTTAAATAGTTATTAATATTAGGTTTTATTTAGATTTATTTTAATTATATTTAAGTTAGGGGGTGTTAGGGTTAGACTTAGGGTTAGGGGTTAACAAATATAGTATAGTGGCAGATTAGCGGTTAATAATTTTATTTTAGTGTTTGCAATGCGGGAGAGCCTCGGTTTAGGGGTTAATAGGTAGTTTATGGCTCTTAGTGTACTTTTTAGCACTTTAGTTATGAGTTTTATGCTGCAGCTTTGTAGTGTAAAACTCATAACTACTGACTTTAGAATGCATTACGAATCTTGCGGGATAGGCTGTACCGCTCACTTTTTGGCCTATGTAATATTGGCGCTATGGAAGTCCCATTGAAAATAGACTTTATGCAAATTGCGTAAGTTAATTTGCAGTACGGCCAAAAAAGTGTGCGGGACAGCTGTACCTACAAGACTCGTAATAGCAGCAGTAGTAAAAAAGCAGCGTTATGAGCCTTAGAGCTGCTTTTTTACTCATAACACAAAACGCGTAATCTAGCTGAATGTTTGCTGTCCCTTTAAGAGTTAATGGAGACAAAATTAATAACATATATTGCAAAGTTGTTGTTTTTTTACTACATATAATAAAATATTTTTATATTACAATGTTAAAGTGTTTATTGTTATGATAAATATCTACAGTTTCAGTGCATATTCTTTGCTAAATTACATACAAAATACAAGATTAATTATAATTCATAATTAATTCATTTTGTAATTACTTGCACTGTAGTTTTCTCGCGTTCTATCCTGGGCATGTAGAGAACACCCTAAGTGAGCGACTGAGCTTGTAATGGGATTTTAACCTTTATGAGCTGTGCAGAAAACCTTACGAAACTGGCAGATCTTGCAATTAGAAGGTCGATCATAAACATGTTATGCAAATGAAATACATTACATGGTTCTCACATCCCTCCGGCCTTCAATAACATGTCTCCTTCCTCAGACAGCCTCTCCATTCCATGTCTACTCTGGAAGGAGAACATCTCAGTTACCACTGACTTCCCATTGATATCCTAAGGCATCAGAATATTCAACCGATGAGCGAGAGAAAGAAGAGTGAGGAAATGACTAGATACCCTAATAAAGGAGTCCCCGACGCTTCAGGTGATGGACATCAGACAAGAATGTTTCCCAGACCTATCACTGAGCTGCAATTCCATGCTCATTAATTACTGAGGGTAAGCAGATTCCTTTTTAATTAAATGTGTAGTTGCTTTGTCTTTCTCGACTTTAATTTATTCTGACAACTAAAAGCATTTTCCCGTTAGAGCAGTGCAGCTTGGGGACTCCCACCAGTAAATCAGAGCTGCATGTCCCTTGGTTTCCCTTATACCTGTCATGCCATAGACATTATTGTATTCTTGGTTTTGTTATTTGCTGTTTGGCCAAGTATCCATCTCAAGCACTACAGAACTCCACTTCTATATTATAATCCTATTTTCATGCTAGCTATGTATCTATTGATCAATGCAGATAAAGTTGTTGTTTTTATGACTGTTGATCTTAAGTGAACTATTGTCACATTATTTAAAGTGATAGTGGGATAATATGCTCAGTATTGTCATACTGTATTTTCCAGACTACCGTCATGACAGATTTTTGCCTTGTGTTGTTTGGCCTGGTCTTTTAAATTGCTCTCTCATGCTCCTCTGGGATTGTGTATTGAGTCTGTCTGTGTTTTGGGCATGATTCTCTTTTTTGTTGTATAAACCCTGCTGTCTCTTGACCTGCCTTTGGATCAAGATTCTACTTATTCATTAATATGACCCTGTTTGTTTCAGACTAATTATAGGTAACTGAATCACCCATTCTTCCTGTCTGAATACTTCAGTGTTACCCCTTTGTCATTGTGGATTTTGTTTATTTGGCTTTGCTACAGTTCAACATCCTGATACCTGAATACTTATGTATGGCCATGAAATTATAGAACTTAAAATGGGGGGTGGGGGCCATGAATCAGGGAGACCAATTGATGGAGCTGTAGTGTCAGTGTAGAGTCAGGGTGGATGAAGGTAGAGTCATGAGTGTTCCATGTACACAGGTGGGTGGGTCAGGGGCATGGCTAAGCAGTCCAAGCCCATGTCTAGACATACCTTAGTGTGAAGGGAGAGCGGTAGTAGGGGCAGTTTTTTACTGACCTCCTATGCCCTTTGAGCACCAAGTGGAGTTTCTTACCTGTTGCATCTTGTGTCACAGACAGAGCCAGCCCTGCATTGCATGAAGTTCTTGTGTTCTTTAGTGTGTTCTCCAGCACGTTAAGGTATTTATCCCTTAAAAAAATTAAAGGAAACAAATGAATACTGACGAATTTCATCAGTATTTTTCATTTTATTTAGTTTTAGTTGGTGCATTTATTCGGATTTTCACAATGAATGTGTATTTGTCCGAAAACAAATGCACCTGTCTTCAGAAAACCCCAAAAATGTAACATGATTCAGATAGAACATACAATTTTAAAGAACTTTCCAATTTACTTCTATTGTCAAATATGCTTCATTCTCTTGTCATCCTTTGCTGAAGGAATAGCATTGCACTACTGGCAGCTAGCTGAACATATTTAGTTAGCCAATCACAAGAGACAAATACGTGGAGGCACCAATCACCAGCTATCTCCCACTTGTGTAGTATATGTGCATATTAAGTTTCAACAATGGACAGCAAGAGAACAAAGCACATTATTATTATTATTATCATTTATTTGTATACTGCCGCCAAATTCCGTAGCACTGGGTACAATGATAGGGGTATACAATGACAAAGATTTGTGATAAAATACAAAACATAACAAAACTAAACAAATCTAGTACAGGAGGGAGAGGGCCCTGCTCCGGAGAGCTCACAGTCTACAAGTTACAGTCTACACATCTGATTCTTGCAAGTTTAATTTTGACCGATAAATCATTTGATACATTTTTCTAAAGTATTGTGATTGACCACATAGATTCAGTGGTCAAGTCATACAAAAAAAGTGTGGGAACTTCCACGCTCCCTCACAATTAATACTGTACTTCCTCACAATTTATATATATATATATATATATATATATACACACACACATACATACATACACACACAGACACACACTGTAGTTATATGTACATCATCTATAAACTTTGGTTAATGAAAGCAAATTAAATCCAATAAAGGGTTGAATAGTTGCCTTTGGGCCTGTTAAAGAGTCTCTCCCATTTAAGGTGCAATAGTCCTATTTCTGCTGAGGGGACTGAAATAACCCCAGAGCAAGCCACCCAGAAATGTAAGAACCATGTGTAATAAAAGATAATAAAGATAATATTCATATCAAGGGTGATAACACAGCAGGACTGCTGACAGTCTTACATTTAGTGTATTGTAGGATGTGTTACTGCCCATTACTAGAGGATCTCACTATCCCTCTAACTAGACTGTGCTCCAGCTCCTCCCACCAACAGCAGCAGTGTTTACTGAAGCATTTCTGTTCTCTGTCCAGAGGGAACTTTGTTCCTCCTGCAAAAATAGTGCAGGAACTCCGTTCCCACCCGACTTGATCCCTGCATAGATTGCTGCTGCTGCATTTGAATGTAAAATTCACCTTTACTTGGATCTGAGGTACCTTACCGGAACTCTCCCTCGCAACTATAATATTTATTTTTCTTCTGGAGCCACAGTAAGATCTAACAGACTGATGCTTTGTTTACACACTCCACCATCTTCAGCTATGACATTTATGTTATGTTCCTTTTGTGATATTATTATTATTATTCTTTATTTATAAAGCGCCAACAGATTCCGCAGAGCTGCCCATGGGTACAAGGATAAGCATACAATGGAGAAACAATACAATAAAAGACAACATTTTTACAGACAAATACAGTGGGAATTGAGGGCCTTATTCCTGTGGGAACTTACAATCTAGATAGGTAGGAGAATGGAAAACAGGAGGTGGGGACTGCAAAGGTGAGAATGAAATTAGTGAGGAGATAGATGAGGGCAACTGTTAGGTAAGTGTAGTTCATTTGTTAATGAGTCGGGTGATAAGCTTCCCTGAACAAAAAGATCTTTAGGGAACGTTTAAAGGAGGAGAGGTTAGGGGAGAGTCTGACAGCTCGAGGAAGTGCGTTCCAGAGGGTTGGTGCCGCACGAGAGAAGTCCTGTAGTCTAGCATGAGAGGAGGTGATAATAGAGGACACAAGGAGCAGGTCATTGTTGGATCTTAGGGTGTGGGCTGGAGTATATTTGTTGATGAGTGAGGACAGGTAGGGTGGGGCAGCAATGTTGAGGGCTTTGTAGGTCAGGGTGAGAATTTTGAATTTAATTCTGCTGTGAATGGGGAGCCAATGAATGGACTCACAGAGAGGTGCAGCAGAAACCGAGCATCAAGAAAGGTGGATTAGCCTGGCAGATGCATTTAGGATGAATTGAAGGTGAGAGAGGTGGAAGAGAGGGAGGCCAGTTAGTAAGTTATTACAGTAGTCAAGTCGGGAAATTACTAGGGAGTGGATTAGCATTTTAGTAGTTTCATCATTTAGAAATGGACACATTTTGGAGATATTCCATAGGTGGTTGTGGCCGGATGAAGAGAGCAATTGGATGTGGGGAATGAAGGACAGATTTGAGTCAAGTATGACTCCAAGGTAGCGAACTTAGAGTGATGGAAAAGAAAGTGGTGCCGTCAACAGTGATGGAAAAATTAGAAACTGTAGTAGAGTTAGAGGGGGGATTAGAAGTACTTCGGTCTTGGACATGTTTATTTTTAGGTGGTGAATAGCCATCCAGGAGGAAATGCCAGATAAGCAGTTGCTGATGTGAGAATTGACAGAAGGAGAGATTGCAGGGGTGGAAAGGTAGATCTGGGTATCATCAGCATAGAGGTGATAGTTGAAACCATAGCTGTTGATAAGTTTACCCAGTAAAGAAGTTTAAATAGAGAAGAGTAGAGGACCCAGGACAGAGCCTTGAGGTACTCCAACAGACAGAGGCAATGGAGAGGAGGAGTCACCAGCAATAGAAACAGATGAGTATAGAGTATTAGCCTTTGTTTTTAGCAGAAAGGAGATCGTTAGTAACCTTGGTGAGGGCAGTCTTAGTTGAGTGTTGGGGACGGAAGCCAGATTGCAGGGAGTCAAGCAGTGAGTTGGAGGACAGGAAGTGGGTTAGGCCAGTGTTTTTCAACCAGTGTGCCGTGGCACACTAGTGTGCCGTGAGAGATCCTCAGGTGTGCCACGGCAGACTGACAACAGTGTGACATATTTTTTGAAACTTTGCTTGTTTTTTACTCCCAGTGCAGGGTTAGTTTGTAGGAGGCATGGCATAACAGCACAATTCATATAGTATGTGTGTGTTTATGTGTATGTGTATATATATATATATATATATATATATATATATGCTGTATTAGGCTACAATGTGTGATTTTTTTGGCCTCTTTGATCATCAACTGTATGCTCATATAATATATACCCTGTATAATATTTTAAATTGTAATTACTGTTGTACCACTGACTCATTATTGTTATTCCTTTATGAGGACTTTTTGGTATTTTTGTATATGTTATATGTATATCAAATATTACTGCTGTGTACTTTGAGGATTTATTTGTAATCTTTATCTATTTTCTATGCATATCATTTACTACTGTGTATTATGATACACTAGTATCACTAATACTTATCCCACTATTGATTTAGTGTTATATTTGCCCACCAATCTAATACTCCACACATTGAGGGTGCCCCCTATCACTTCTTTCATTATTCTGAAATAGTTGGTTAAACATTTTAAATATCATATAGATATATATTCATTTCACTATAATAGGCACTTATCTAATATACGGCTAGATTACGAGTTTTGCGTTATGAGTGAAAAAGCCTCATAATAATGCTTTTTCACTAGCTCTGGTATTACGAGTTTTGCAGGTATATCTGTACTGCACACTTTTTTGTCCGTAACGCAACCTAACTACCACAGCTTTCAAAAAGTCCTTTTTCAATGGGACTTCCATAGCGCCAGTATTACGAGTTTGCCTGTCTGGTCAAAAAGTGAGCGGTACAGCCTATACCGTCAAGATCCGTACCGTAAACTGAAAGTCAATAGTTATGGCTTTTATGTTACAAAGCCGTAACATAAAACTCATAACTAAAGTGCTACAAAGTACACTAACACACATAAACTACCTATTAACCCCAAAAACCGAGGCCCTCCTGCATTGCAAACACTAAAATAAAATTATTAACCCCTAATCTGCCGCTCCGGACATCGCCGCCACTATAATAAACATATTAACCCTAAACCGCTTTACTCCCTCATCGCTAACACTAGTTAAATATTATTAACCCCTAATCTGCTGTCCCTAACATTGCCACAACCTACATTACTGTTATTAACCCCTAATCTGCTGCCCCCAAAGTCGCCACCACTATACTAAAGTTATTAACCCCTAAACCTAACCCTAAGTCTAACCCTAACCTAAACCTAACACCACTAACTTTACCATAATTAAAATAAATCTAAATAAAAATTACAATTAATACCTAAATAATTCCTATTTAAAACTAAATGCTTACATGTAAAATAAACCCTAAGCTAGCTACAATATAACTAATAGTTACATTGTATCTATCTTAGGTTTTATTTTTATTTCACAGCTAAGTTTGTATTTAGTTTAACTAGGTAGACTAGTTAGTAAATAGTTATTAACTATTTACTAACTACCTAGTTAAAATAAATACAAATTTACCTGTAAAATAAAACCTAACCTGTCTTACACTAACACCTAACCTTACACTACAATTAAATCAATTACATTAATTAAATACAATTAAATTACAAAAAATAATAAACACTAAATTACACAAAATCAAAAAGAAATTATCAAATATTTAAACTAATTACACCTAATCCAATAGCGCTATCAAAATAAAAAAGCCCCCCCCAAAATAAAAAAAAACCCTAGCCTAAACTAAAATGCCAATACCCCTTAAAAGGGCCATTTGCGGGGCATTGCCCCAAAGAAATCAGCTCTTTTACCTGTAAAAAAATACAAACAACCCACCACCCACACAACCAAACCCCCCCAAATAAAATCCTATCTAAAAGAACCTGAACTCCCCATTGCCTAAGCTAAAAATAAAACCCGCCCAAATAAACCCTTAAAAAAAACCTAACACTAACCCCTGAAGATCCACTTACAGTTTTTGAAGACCGGACATTCATCCTCAACGAAGCCGAGAGAAGTCTTCATCCAAGTGGGCAGAAGTCCTCAACGAAGCCGGGAGAAGTCTTCATCCAAGCTGCAAGAAGTGGTCCTCCAGACGGGCAGAAGTCTTCATCCAGACGGCATCTTCTATCTTCATCCTTCCTATGCGGAGCGGCTCCATCTTCAAGACATCGGGCAAGAGCATCCTCTTCTTTCAAATCCTCTTGAAGAATGGAGGTTCCTTTAAATGATGTCATCCAAGATGGCATCCCTTGAATTCCAATTAGCTGATAGAATTCTATCAGCCAATCGGAATTAAAGGTGATCCAATCAGCCAATAGAATGCAAGCTCAATCCTATTGGCTGATTGGATTAGCCAATATGATTGAAACTCAATCCTATTGGCTGATTGCATCAGCCAATAGGATTTTTTCACCTTTAATTCCGATTGGCTGATAGAATTCTATCAGCCAATCAGAATTCAAGGGACACCATCCTGGATGACATCATTGGAAGGAACCTTCATTCTTTAGAGGGTTCAAAAGAAGAAGATGCTCCTCGCCGGATGTCTTGAAGATGGAGCCGCTCCGCGTCGGAAGGATGAAGATAGAAGATGCCGTCTTGATGAAGACTTCTGCCCACCTGGAGGACCACTTCTTGCCGCTTGGATGAAGACTTCTCCCGGCTTCGTTGAGGACTTCTGCCCTCTTGAATGAAGACTTCTCCCGGCTTTGTTGAGGATGGATTTCCAGTTTTCAAAAACTGAAAGTGGATCTTCGGGTTTGTGTTTGGTTTTTTTAAGGGTTTATTGAGTGGGTTTTATTTTTAGCTTAGGGTTTTGGGCATGTAAAAGAGCTAAATGCCCTTTTAAGGGCAATACCCATCCAAATGCCCTTTTCAGGGCAATGGGGAGCTTAGGTTTTTTTAGTTAGGATTTTATTTGGGGGGTTAGCTGTGTGGGTGGTGGGTTTTACTATTGGGGCGGTTGTTTGTATTTTTTTACAGGTAAAAGAGCTTATTTCTTTGGGGAAATACCCTGCAAAAGGCCCTTTTAAGGGCTATTGCTAGTTTAGTTTAGGCTAGGGTTTTTTTTATTTTGGGGGGGCTTTTTTATTGTGATAGGGATATAAGATTAGGTGTAATTAGTTTAAATATTTGATAATTTCTTTTTTATTTTGTGTAATTTAGTGTTTATTATTTTTTTCTAATTTAACTAATTGTATTTAATTAATGTAATTGATTTAATTGTAGTGTAAGGTTAGGTGTTAGTGTAAGACAGGTTAGGTTTTATTATACAGGTAAATATGTATTTATTTTAACTAGGTAGTAAATAAATAGTTAATAACTATTTACTAACTAGTCTACCTAGTTAAAATGAATACAAATTTAGCTGTGAAATAAAACCTAAGCTAGCTACAATGTAACTATTAGTTATATTGTAGCTAGCTTAGAGTTTATTTTACAGGTAAGTATTTAGTTTTAAATAGGTATTAATAGTAATTTTTATTTAGATTTATTTTAATTATGGTAAAGTTAGTGGTGTTAGGGTTAGAGTTAGGGTTAGACTTAGGGTTAGGTTTAGGGGTTAATAACAAGTATAGTGGCGGCGACGTTGGGGGCGGCAGATTAGGGGTTAATAAGTGTAGGTAGGTGGTGGCGATGTCGTTGGCGGCAGATTAGGGGTTAATAAGTGTAATGTAGGTGTCGGCGATGTCGGGGGCAGCAGATTAGGGGTGTTTAGACTCGGGGTTTATGTTAGGGTGTTAGGTGTAAACATACATTTTCTTTCCCCATAGGAATCAATGGGGCTGCATTACGGAGCTTTACGCTCCTTTATTGCAGATGTTAGGCTTTTTTTTAGCCGGCTCTCCCCATTGATGTCTATGGGGAAATCGTGCATGAGCATGTAAAACCAGCTCAAAGCAGCGCTGGTATTTGGGTGTGTTATGGAGCTCAATTTTGCTCAATGCTGACATATTGCCTGCTAACGCCGGGTTTTTGCAAACCTGTAATAGCAGCGCTATAGGGAGGTGAGCGGTGGAAATACCTTGCAAGTTAGTACTGAGCCGCTCATAACGCAAAACTCGTAATCTAGCCGATAGTATATTAAGCATAAGACACATCTCCTAGACTCACAAATATTATTTATACATTACTGAGGTACAAGGGATATATCTTAAAGTTATCTAAAATTTATTTAGACTTTAAAATGTCAACTCTTAGACTTTCAGCTTACACAAAATTTAAAAGACTTTCTTTGCTATATTCAATGGAGACGCATGTCTGGATTTTGTATAGTGAAACTCAGTGGCCTAGATTTAGAGTTCGGCGGTAGCCGTCAAAACCAGCGTTAGAGGCTCCTAACGCTGGTTTTGGGCGCCCGCTGGTATTTGGAGTCAGTGATTAAAGGGTCTAACGCTCACTTTTCAGCCGCGACTTTTCCATACCGCAGATCCCCCTACGCCATTTGCGTAGCCTATCTTTTCAATGGGATCTTTCTAACGCTGGTATTTAGAGTCGTTTCTGCAGTGAGCGTTAGAGCTCTAACGACAAGATTCCAGCCGCCTGAAAATAGCAGGAGTTAAGAGCTTTCTGGCTAACGCCGGTTTATAAAGCTCTTAACTACTGTACCCTAAAGTACACTAACACCCATAAACTACCTATGTACCCCTAAACCGAGGTCCCCCCACATCGCCGCCACTCGATTAAAATTTTTAACCCCTAATCTGCCGACCGCCACCTACGTTATACTTATGTACCCCTAATCTGCTGCCCCTAACACCGCCGACCCCTGTATTATATCTATTAACCCCTAACTTGCCCCCCACAACGTCGCCGCAAGCTACTTAAAATAATTAACCCCTAATCTTCCGACCGCAAATCGCCGCCACCTACGTTATCCCTATGTACCCCTAATCTGCTACCCCTAACATCGCCGACCCCTATGTTATATTTATTAACCCCTAATCTGCCCCCCACAACGTCGCCGACACCTACCTACACTTATTAACCCCTAATCTGCCGAGCGGACCTGAGCGCTACTATAATAAAGTTATTAACCCCTAATCCGCCTCACAAACCCTATCATAAATAGTATTAACCCCTAATCTGCCCTCCCTAACATCGCCGACACCTACCTTCAATTATTAACCCCTAATCTGCCGACCGGAGCTCACCGCTATTCTAATAAATGTATTAACCCCTAAAGCTAAGTCTAACCCTAACACTAACACCCCCCTAAGTTAAATATAATTTTTATCTAACGAAATAAATTAACTCTTATTAAATAAATGATTCCTATTTAAAGCTAAATACTTACCTGTAAAATAAATCCTAATATAGCTACAATATAAATTATAATTATATTATAGCTATTTTAGGATTAATATTTATTTTACAGGCAACTTTGTAATTATTTTAACCAGGTACAATAGCTATTAAATAGTTAAGAACTATTTAATAGTTACCTAGTTAAAATAATTACAAATTTACCTGCAAAATAAATCCTAACCTAAGATATAATTAAACCTAACACTACCCTATCAATAAAATAATTAAATAAACTACCTACAATTACCTACAATTAACCTAACACTACACTATCAATAAATTAATTAAACACAATTGCTACAAATAAATAAAATTAAATAAACTATCTAAAGTACAAAAAATAAAAAAGAACTAAGTTACAGAAAATAATAAAATATTTACAAACATAAGAAAAATATTACAACAATTTTAAACTAATTACACCTACTCTAAGCCCCCTAATAAAATAACAAAGCCCCCCAAAATAAAAAATTCCCTACCCTATTCTAAAATACAAATATTACAAGCTCTTTTACCTTACCAGCCCTGAACAGGGCCCTTTGCGGGGCATGCCCCAAGAATTTCAGCTCTTTTGCCTGTAAAAAAAAACATACAATACCCCCCCCCCAACATTACAACCCACCACCCACATACCCCTAATCTAACCCAAACCCCCCTTAAATAAACCTAACACTACCCCCCTGATGATCTTCCTACCTTGTCTTCACCATGCCAGGTTCACCGATCCGTCCTGGCTCCAAGATCTTCATCCAACCCAAGCGGGGGCTAGACATCCACTGAAGAAGTCCAGAAGAGGGTCCAAAGTCTTCCTCCTATCCGGCAAGAAGAGGACATCCGGACCGGCAAACATCTTCTCCAAGCGGCATCTTCTATCTTCTTCCATCCGATGACGACCGGCTCCATCTTGAAGACCTCCAGCGCGGATCCATCCTCTTCTTCCGACGACTAGACGACGAATGACGGTTCCTTTAAGGGACGTCATCCAAGATGGCGTCCCTCGAATTCCGATTGGCTGATAGGATTCTATCAGCCAATCGGAATTAAGGTAGGAATTTTCTGATTGGCTGATGGAATCAGCCAATCAGAATATAGTTCAATCCGATTGGCTGATCCAATCAGCCAATCAGATTGAGCTCGCATTCTATTGGCTGATCGGAACAGCCAATAGAATGCGAGCTCAATCTGATTGGCTGATTGGATCAGCCAATCGGATTGAACTATATTCTGATTGGCTGATTCCATCAGCCAATCAGAAAATTCCTACCTTAATTCCGATTGGCTGATAGAATCCTATCAGCCAATCGGAATTCGAGGGACGCCATCTTGGATGACGTCCCTTAAAGGAACCGTCATTCGTCGTCTAGTCGTCGGAAGAAGAGGATGGATCCGCGCTGGAGGTCTTCAAGATGGAGCCGGTCGTCATCGGATGGAAGAAGATAGAAGATGCCGCTTGGAGAAGATGTTTGCCGGTCCGGATGTCCTCTTCTTGCCGGATAGGAGGAAGACTTTGGACCCTCTTCTGGACTTCTTCAGTGGATGTCTAGCCCCCGCTTGGGTTGGATGAAGATCTTGGAGCCAGGACGGATCGGTGAACCTGGCATGGTGAAGACAAGGTAGGAAGATCATCAGGGGGGTAGTGTTAGGTTTATTTAAGGGGGGTTTGGGTTAGATTAGGGGTATGTGGGTGGTGGGTTGTAATGTTGGGGGGGGGGTATTGTATGTTTTTTTTTACAGGCAAAAGAGCTGAAATTCTTGGGGCATGCCCCGCAAAGGGCCCTGTTCAGGGCTGGTAAGGTAAAAGAGCTTGTAATATTTGTATTTTAGAATAGGGTAGGGAATTTTTTATTTTGGGGGGCTTTGTTATTTTATTAGGGGGCTTAGAGTAGGTGTAATTAGTTTAAAATTGTTGTAATATTTTTCTTATGTTTGTAAATATTTTATTATTTTCTGTAACTTAGTTCTTTTTTATTTTTTGTACTTTAGATAGTTTATTTAATTTTATTTATTTGTAGCAATTGTGTTTAATTAATTTATTGATAGTGTAGTGTTAGGTTAATTGTAGGTAATTGTAGGTAGTTTATTTAATTATTTTATTGATAGGGTAGTGTTAGGTTTAATTATATCTTAGGTTAGGATTTATTTTGCAGGTAAATTTGTAATTATTTTAACTAGGTAACTATTAAATAGTTCTTAACTATTTAATAGCTATTGTACCTGGTTAAAATAATTACAAAGTTGCCTGTAAAATAAATATTAATCCTAAAATAGCTATAATATAATTATAATTTATATTGTAGCTATATTAGGATTTATTTTACAGGTAAGTATTTAGCTTTAAATAGGAATTATTTATTTAATAAGAGTTAATTTATTTCGTTAGATAAAAATTATATTTAACTTAGGGGGGTGTTAGTGTTAGGGTTAGACTTAGCTTTAGGGGTTAATACATTTATTAGAATAGCGGTGAGCTCCGGTCGGCAGATTAGGGGTTAATAATTGAAGGTAGGTGTCGGCGATGTTAGGGAGGGCAGATTAGGGGTTAATACTATTTATGATAGGGTTAGTGAGGCGGATTAGGGGTTAATAACTTTATTATAGTAGCGCTCAGGTCCGCTCGGCAGATTAGGGGTTAATAAGTGTAGGTAGGTGTCGGCGACGTTGTGGGGGGCAGATTAGGGGTTAATAAATATAACATAGGGGTCGGCGATGTTAGGGCAGCAGATTAGGGGTACATAGGGATAACGTAGGTGGCGGCGGTTTACGGAGCGGCAGATTAGGGGTTAAAAGTGTAATGCAGGGGTCAGCGATAGCGGGGGCGGCAGATTAGGGGTTAATAAGTGTAAGGTTAGGGGTGTTTAGACTCGGGGTACATGTTAGGGTGTTAGGTGCAGACTTAGGAGGTGTTTCCCCATAGGAAACAATGGGGCTGCGTTAGGAGCTGAACGCTGCTTTTTTGCAGGTGTTAGGTTTTTTTTCAGCTCAAACAGCCCCATTGTTTCCTATGGGAGAATCGTGCACGAGCACGTTTTTGATGCCGGCCGCGTCCGTAAGCAACTCTGGTATCGAGAGTTGCATTTGCGGTAAAAATGCTCTACGCTCCTTTTTTGGAGCCTAACGCAGCATTTGTTTGAACTCTCGATACCAGAGTTAAATTTATGGTGCGGCCAGAAAAAAACCCGCGGAGCGTTAACAGCCCTTTTACCGCCGAACTCTAAATCTAGGCCAGTGTGTGCTAATTTGCACCTAGTTGGAAGTATTTACATTTCCTGGGATTCTGAGCATATCGCCACTAAAGTACAGATTTAGAGCTCGCTTCCATTGACCTGTTAAAAATGGAGCCATTTTAGTACCAGGCTCCATTTTAGTACCAGGTTTCCATTGAAAAGGTTTCCGCTTTCCGAGCGGTCGCTCTTTTCATGTAGGTGTAAGTTAGCGTTGTGTTAATGCTTCTACCCGATGCCGGATTTATAAAACAATAATAGGTTGCTATGGTAACCCGACCTTACACTACACTCAATCGCATATATGGCTCTGCATACAAGTGAGGCGCCGTATATTTTACGTCGTAATAAAATCAAACACCTAACCCATGTGCGATATCTACCTCTCAACCGGAACCCCCCATCGCAATAACTAATTTATTAACCCCTAATCCGCCAACCCCCATACCGCAAAGTATCTATCTAATGGCTAGATTATGAGTTTTGTATTATGAGGGGTGCGGTACTAACTTGCACGTTATTGTCACCGCTAACTTACCTACAGCGCTGCTATTACAGGTTTTCCTAAACCCGGCGTTATTAGGCAAGAAGTGAGCGTAGAGCAAAATTGAGCTCCATACCGCACTCCAATACCAGCGCTGCTTAAGTCAGTGGTGAGCTGGTTGTACGTGCTCGTGCTCGTGCAATAAAGCAGCGTAAAGCTCCGTAACGCAAGCCCCATTGATTCCTGTGGGGAAACTAAATATATGTTTACACCTAACACCCTAACATGAACCCCGAGTCTAAACACCCCTAATCTTATACTTATTAACCCCTAATCTGCTGCCCCGACATTGCTGACACCTACATTATACTTATTAACCCCTAATATGCCGCTCCTGACATCTCCGACACCTACATTATACTTATTAACCCCTAATCTGCTGCCCCTAACATTGACGACACCTACATTATATTTATTAACCCCTAATCTCCTGCCCCCAAAGACGACGCAACCTACCTACACTTATTAACCCCTAATCTGCCGCCCCAACATCGACGCCACTATAATAAACATATTAATCCCTAAACCGCCGCACTCCCGCATCGCAAACACTAGTTAAATATTATTAACCCTTAATCTGCCGCCCCTAACATCACCGCCACCTACCTACATTTATTAACCCCTAATCTGCCGCCCCCAACGTCGCCGCCACTATACTAAATTTATTAACCCCTAAACCTAAGTCTAACCCTAACCCTAACAACCCCTAACTTAAATATAATTGAAATAAATCTAAATTAAAATTGCTATCATTACCTAAATAATTCCTATTTAAAACTAAACACTTACCTGTAAAATAAACCCTAAGATAGCTACAATATAATGAATAGTTACATTGTATCTAGCTTAGGGTTTATTTTTATTTTACAGGCAAGTTTGTATTTATTTTAACTAGATAGAATAGTTACTAAATAGTTATTAACTATTTACTAACTACCTAGCTAAAATAAATACAAATTTACCTGTAAAATAATATCTTACCTGGGGTACAATCTCCCCCATATCTTTACACTACAATTAAATAAATTACCTAAATTACTAATAAAAAACAACACTAAATTACACAAAATAAAAAACAAATTCTCAGATATTTAAACTAATTAACCTAATCTAATAGCCCTATCAAAATAAAAAAGCCCCCCCAAAATAAAAAAAACCCTAGCCTAAACTAAACTACCAATAGCCCTTAAAAGGGCCTTTTGCGGGGTATTGCCCCAAAGAAATCAGCTCTTTTACCTGTAAAAAAAAAAAAAAAAACAACCCCCCCAACAGTAAAACCCACCACCCACACAACCAACCCCCCAAATAAAATCCTAACTAAAAAAATCTAAGCTCCCCATTGCCCTGAAAAGGGCATTTGGATTAGACATGTGCATGGCTAAAAAATTCGGTTCGTTTTCGGTTCGGATCGATTCGGACTTTTCCAATTTCAGATCGGATCAAATCGAATTCGGCAAAATTTGAATGAATTCGTTTCGGATTTATTCGGATTCGAATAAATTCGGCTGAATTTGGTTCTATTCGGTTCTATTTGGTTCCGAAATTCGGTATGTTTTAGTACACTAACACCCATTTAGGACACTAACACTCATAAACTACCTATGAACCACTAAACCGAGGCCCCCCCACATCGCAAACCCTATAATAAAATTATTTAACCCCTAATCTGCCGAGCGGACACCGCCGCCACCTACATTATAGCTATTAACCCCTAATCTGCCGACCGGACATCGCCGCCACCTACATTATAGCTATTAACCCCTAATCTGCTGTCCCTAACGTCGCCGACCCCTACATTATAGTTATTAACCCCTAATCTGCCCCCCCCCAACGTCGCCGCAATCTAACTACAAGTATTAACCCCTAATCTGACGACCGGACATCGCCGCCACCTACATTATAGCTATTAACCCCTAATCTGCTGTCCCTAACGTCGCCGACCCCTACATTATAGTTATTAACCCCTAATCTGCCCCCCCAACGTTGCCGCAATCCTAACTACAAGTATTAACCCCTAATCTGCCGACCGGACACCGCCGCCACCTACATTATAGCTATTAACCCCTAATCTGCTGTCCCTAACATCGCCGACCTCTACATTATAGTTATTAACCCCTAATCTGCCCCCCCCAACGTCGCTGCAACCTAACTACAAGTATTAACCCCTAATCTGCTGACCGGACATCGCCGCCATTATAATAAATGTATTAACCCCTAAACCGCTGCACTCCCACCTCGCAAGCACTATAATAAACTTTATTAACCCCTAATCTGCCCTCCCTAACATCGCCGCCACCTACCTACAATTATTAACCCCTAATCTCCCGCCCCCAATGTTGCCGCTACTATAATAAGGTTATTAACCCCTAAACCTAAGTCTAACCCTAACCCTAACACCCCCTAACTTAAATATAATTTAAATAAAACGAAATAAATTTACTATAATTAAATAAATGAATCCTATTTAAAACTAAATACTTACCTGTAAAATAAACCCTAAAGCCTAGATTTGGAGGTTGGCGGTAGCCGTGAAAACCAGCGTTAGAGGCTCCTAACGCTGGTTTTAGGCTACCTCCGGTATTTGGAGTCAGTCAAAAAAGGGTCTAACGCTCACTTTTCAGCCACGACTTTTCCATACCGCAGATCCCCTTACGTCAATTGCGTATCCTATCTTTTCAATGGGATTTTTCTAACTCCGGTATTTAGAGTCGTGATCGGAACAGCCAATAGAATGCAAGCTCAATCTGATTGGCTGATTGGATCAGCCAATCGGATTGAACTTGATTCTGATTGGCTGATTCCATCAGCCAATCAGAATATTCCTATCTTAATTCCGATTGGCTGATAGAATCCTATCAGCCAATCGGAATTCGAGGGACGCCATCTTGGATGACGTCCCTTATAGGAACCGTCATTCTTCAGTTGGACGTCGCCGGATGAAGATGGGTCCGCGGTGGAGGTCTTCAGGATGGAGCCGGTCCTCATCGGATGAAGATAGAAGATGCCGCTTGGAAGATGATGGTTGCCGGTCCGGATCTACTCTTCTTCCCGGATAGGATGAAGACTTTGGAGCCTCTTCTGGACCTCTTCAGCCGCCGGATGATGGATCGCCAGCCCCCGCTTGGGTTGGATGAAGATTTTGGAGCCTGGAACGATCGGTGAACCTGGTATGGTGAAGACAAGGTAGGATGATCTTCAGGGGCTTAGTGTTAGGTTTATTTAAGGGGGGTTTGGGTTAGATTAGGGGTATGTGGGTGGTGGGTTGTAATGTTGGGGGGGGTATTGTATGTTTTTTTTTACAGGCAAAAGAGCTGAATTCTTTGGGACATGCCCCGCAAAGGGCCCTGTTCAGGGCTGGTAAGGTAAAAGAGCTTTGAACTTTAGTAATTTAGAATAGGGTAGGGCATTTTTTATTTTGGGGGGCTTTGTTATTTTATTAGGGGGCTTAGAGTAGGTGTAATTAGTTTAAAATTGTTGTAAGATTTTCCTTATGTTTGTAAATATTTTTTTATTTTTTGTAACTTAGTTCTTTTTTATTTTTTGTACTTTAGTTAGTTTATTTCATTGTAGTTATTTGTAGATATTGTATTTAATTAATGTATTGATAGTGTAGTGTTAGGTTTAATTGTAGGTAATTGTAGATATTTTATTTAATTAATTTAATGATAGTGTAGTGTTAGGTTTAATTGTAACTTAGGTTAGGATTTATTTTACAGGTAATTTTGTTATTATTTTAACTAGGTAACTATTAAATAGTTATTAACTATTTAATAGCTATTGTACCTGGTTAAAATAATTACAAAGTTACCTGTAAAATAAATATTAATCCTAAAATAGCTATAATATAATTAGTGTAGCTATATTAGGATTTATTTTACAGGTAAGTATTTAGCTTTAATTAGGAATAATTTATTTAATAAGAGATAATTAATTTCGTTAGATGGAAATTATATTTAATTTAGGGGGGTGTTAGTGTTAGGGTTAGACTTAGCTTTAGGGGTTAATACATTTATTAGAATAGTGGTGAGCTCCAGTCGGCAGATTAGGGGTTAATAATTGAAGTTAGGTGTCGGGGATGTTAGGGAGGGCAGATTAGGGGTTAATACTATTTATTACAGGGTTAGTGAGGTGGATTAGGGGTTAAAAACTTTATTATAGTAGCGGTCAGGTCCGGTCGGCAGATTAGGGGTTAATAAGTGTAGGCAGGTGGAGGCGACGTTGTGGGGGGCAGATTAGGGGTTAATAAATATAATATAGCTGTCGGCGGTGTTAGGGACAGCAGATTAGGGGTACATAGGGATAATGTAAGTAGCGGCTGTTTACGGAGCGGCAGATTAGGGGTTAATAATAATATGCAGGGGTCAGCGATAGCGGGGGCGGCAGAATAGGGGTTAATAAGTGTAAGGTTAGGGGTGTTTAGACTCGTGGTACATGTTAGAGTGTTAGGTGAAGACGTAGGAAGTGTTTCCCCATAGCAAACAATGGGGCTGCGTTAGGAGCTGAACGCGGCTTTTTTGCAGGTGTTAGGTTTTTTTCAGCTCAAACAGCCCCATTGTTTCCTATGGGGGAATTTTGCACAAGCACGTTTTTGAGGCTGGCCGCGTCCGTAAGCAACTCTGGTATCGAGAGTTGCAGTTGCGTTAAATATGCTCTACGCTCCTTTTTTGGAGCCTAACACAGCCTTTATGTGGACTCTCAATACCAGAGTTATTTTTATGGTGCGGCCAGAAAAAAGCCAGCGTTAGCTACGCGGGTCCTTACCGACAAAACTCTAAATCTAGCCGTAAGATAGCTACAATATAACTAATAGTTTAATTGTAGCTATCTTAGGGTTTATTTTTATTTTACAGGCAACTTTGTATTTATTTTAACTAGGTACAATAGTTATTAAATAGTTAATAACTATTTAATAACTACCTAGCTAAAATAAATATAAATTTACCTGTAAAATAAATCCTATCCTAAGTTACAATTACACCTAACACTACACTATCATTAAATTAATTAAATAAATGAATCCTATTTAAAACTAAATACTTACCTGTAAAATAAACCCTTATATAGCTGCAATATAACTAATAGTTACATTGTAGCTATTTTAGGATTTATATTTATTTTACAGGCAACTTTGTATTTATTTTAACTAGGTACAATAGCTATTAAATAGTTATTGACTATTTAATAGCTACCTAGTTAAAATAATTACAAAATTACCTGTAAAATAAATCCTAACCTAAGTTACAATTAAACCTAACACTACACTATCATTAAATAAATTAACTACAAGTACCTACAATTATCTACAATTATATAAACTAAACTAAAGTGCAAAAAAACGCCATTAAATTACAAAAAAAACCAAAACACTAAATTACAAAAAATAAAAAAAAATATTACAAGAATTTTAAACTAATTACACCTAATCTAAGCCCCCTAATAAAATAACAAAGCCCCCCAAAATAAAAAAAATGCCCTACCCTATACTAAATTACAAAAGTTAACAGCTCTATTACCTTACCAGCCCTTAAAAGGGCCTTTTGCGGGGCATGCCCCAAAGAAAACAGCTCTTTTGCCTGTAAAAAAAAAACACCACCCCCAACATTACAACCCACCACCCACATACCCCTACTCTAACCCAAACCCCCCTTAAATAAACCTAACACTACCCCCCTGAAGATCTCCCTACCTTGAGTCGTGTTCGCCCAGCCGGGCCGAAGTTTTCATCCGATGGGGCAGAAGAGGACATCCAGACCGGCAGAAGTCTTCATCCAAGCGGGGCAAGAAGAGGTCTTCCATCCATCAGAAAAGTACCAAAAAAACAAACAAACACTAAATTACCAAAAATAATAAAATATTACAATAATTTTAAACTAATTACACCTAATCAAAGCCCCCTACTAGCTATTAATATAGCTACAATATAACTAATAGTTACATTGTAGCTATTTTAGGATTTATATTTATTTTACAGGCAACTTTGCATTTATTTTAACTAGGTACAATAGTTATTAAATAGTTAATAACTATTTAATAACTACCTAGCTAAAATAAATACAAATTTACCTGTAAAATAAATCCTAACCTAATTACAATTACACCTAACACTACACTATCATTAAATTAATTAAATAAATTAATCCTATTTAAAACTAAATACTTACCTGTAAAATAAACCCTAATATAGCTGCAATATAACTAATAGTTACATTGTAGCTATTTTAGGATTTATATTTATTTTACAGATTTTTTTTTATTTATTTTAACTAGGAAAATAGCTATTAAATAGATATTGACTATTTAATAGCTACCTAGTTAAAATAATTACAAAATTACCTGTAAAATAAATCCTAACCTAAGTTACAATTAAACCTAACACTACACTATCATTAAATAAATTAACTACAAGTACCTACAATTAAATACAATTAAATAAACTAAACTAAAGTTCAAAAAAACCCACTAAATTACAAAAAATAAAAAAATATTACAAGAATTTTAAACTAATTACACCTAATCTAAGCCCCCTAATAAAATAACAAAGCCCCCCAAAATAAAAAAATGCCCTACCGTATACTAAATTACAAAAGTTAACAGCTCTATTACCTTACCAGCCCTTAAAAGGGCCTTTTGCGGGGCATGCCCCAAAGAAAACAGCTCTTTTGCCTGTAAAAAAAAACACAATAGCCCCCCCCACATTACAACCCACCACCCACATACCCCTACTCTAACCCAAACCCCCCTTAAATAAACCTAACACTACCCCCCTGAAGACCTCCCTACCTTGAGTCGTGTTCACCCAGCTGGGCCGAAGTCTTCATCCGATGGGCAGAAGAGGACATCCAGACCGGCAGAAGTCTTCATCCAAGCGTGGCAAGAAGAGGTCTTCCATCCATCAGAAAAGTACCAAAAAACAAACAAACAAACAAACACTAAATTACCAAAAATAATAAAATATTACAATAATTTTAAACTAATTACACCTAATCTAAGCCCCCTACTAGCTATTAATATAGCTACAATATAACTAATAGTTACATTGTAGCTATTTTAGGATTTATATTTATTTTACAGGCAACTTTGTATTTATTTTAACTAGGTACAATAGTTATTAAATAGTTAATAACTATTTAATAACTACCTAGCTAAAATAAATACAAATTTACCTGTAAAATAAATCCTAACCTAAGTTACAATTACACCTAACACTACACTATCATTAAATTAATTAAATAAATTGATCCTATTTAAAACTAAATACTTACCTGTAAAATAAACCCTAATATAGCTACAATATAACTAATAGTTACATTGTAGCTATTTTAGGATTTATATTTATTTTACAGGCAACTTTGTATTTATTTTAACTAGGTAAAATTAAATAGATATTTACTGTTTAATAGCTACCTAGTTAAAATAATTACAAAATTACCTGTAAAATAAATCCTAACCTAAGTTACATTTAAACCTAACACTACACTATCATTAAATAAATTAAATAAATTAACTACAAATAACTACAATTAAATACAATTACATAAACTAACTAAAGTACAAAAAATAAAAAAAGCTAAGTTACAAAAAAAAAAAGTTACAAACATTTAAAAAATATTACAACAATTTTAAGCTACTTACACCTAATCTAAGCCCCCTAATAAAATAACAAACCCCCCCAAAATAAAAAAAATGCCCTACCCTATTCTAAATTAAAAAAGTTCAAAGCTCTTTTACCTTACCAGCCCTTAAAAGGGCCATTTGTGGGGCATGCCCCAAAGATTTCAGCTCTTTTGCCTGTAAAAGAAAAATACAACCCCCCCCCCAACATTAAAACCCACCACCCACATACCCCTAATCTAACCCAAACCCCCCTTAAAATAACCTAACACTAATCCCCTGAAGATCATCCTACCTTGTCTTCACTCAGCCGAGCAGCAATAGAACCGAAGAGGACATCCGGAGCGGCAGAAGTGATCATCCAAGCGGCGCTGAAGAAATCTTCCATGCGATGAAGTGATCCTCCAAGCGGCGCTGAAGAACTCTTCCATCCGGGCAATGTCATCTTCCAAGAGGCGCTGAAGAAGTCTTCTATCCGGGCGATGTCATCTTCCAAGCCGGGTCTTCAATCTTCATCCCGCCGACGTGGAACATCCTTCTTTACCGACGGACTACCGAAGAATGAAGGCTCCTTTAAGGGACGTCATCCAAGATGGCGTCCCTTCAATTCCGATTGGCTGATAGGATTCTATCAGCCAATCGGAATTAAGGTAGGAAAAATCTGATTGGCTGATTGAATCAGCCAATCAGATTCAAGTTCAATCCGATTGGCTGATCCAATCAGCCAATCAGATTGAGCTCGCATTCTATTGGCTGATCGATTGAGAGGTACAAAATCCTGCTCTTTACAAATATGGATCAGCACAGGGCCCTGGTAAAATGACCTTAAACGGAGACCCATCAGTCACCCATGGATGGTGCTGTAACAGGAAAGCAAGCTGGCAAGGGGACATTCAAAGAGTTAAATCATCTCTGTATTTTATGTAGCAGTGATTTAACCCATTGTTTGCTCTATTTATTTCTGTTAATCAAGGGCTTGATTTGCTCCTGCTAAGGTGCTCTGGGGCATTAAAAGGTTAAATAACAGTTTTGTGTGTTAGTGGCGACTGAGGCTTCAATTACTGTACACTGTTACTGGAACAGATAGAAAGACCGATAGACAGATTATATATATATATATATATATATATATATATATATATATATATATATATATATATATATATATATATATATAAATATGTATATAAATAATAGAAAGATAATAAATAGATAGTTAATAGATACATAGATGATAGATAATAAATAGATAATAAATAGTAGATAGATAATAGATAGAAAATAAATAGATAATAGATAAATAATAGATAGATAATAGATAGATAATAAATAGATAAATAGTAGATAGATAATAGATAGATAATAAATAGATAAATAATAGATAGATAATAGATAGATAGATAATAAATAGATAAATAATAGATACATAATAGATAGATAACAGATAAATAGTAGATATATAATAGATAGATGCACTCAAACACACACTATATAAAACGTCCATCTGTTTCTTGATGCATTTTATTTGTGGTTGTTAAACAAGATATTTCTCCTCATACTGTTATTGTAGATAAGCGCACTGGCTTTCTTGTAGCTTCGAGTACCTGTATGAAAGGACGGCAGGTGGTTACCCTAGGTGCCCCCGTCCCCAGGGGATGGCAGCTGAGCTTGCTGTTTAGTACACAACAGAAGGATTTGCAATATAATGAGATGGTTATGGAATTGTACCAGCAGCCTACAGAGGTCCCATAAGTACACAAGAAGGGGACTGATAATTAGAGAGGCTACAGGGTAACACACAAATATTCACATTCTCTTATAAAATATGTCAGTAAGACTGGCCTAGAATGCACTGTTTACATATTAATGCAGTCCTAGAATGAAAGAGTTAACTGATTTGTAATCCCACACCTCTTCCCTTCACTAGATCCATCAGCGCCCCCAGATCAAATCTAGCAGCCCTCAATCAGATGCAGCTGTGCCTGCCACATAATATCCACCTTTGTCACCTAGATCAGAGCCTAATATGCCCTCAAAATCTGATGGACCTAAGAGATCAAACTGATGTCCTATATCAGTGTAGTTTGTCTCCAAGATAAGACCACCTCTTTTTACACAGCATTCCTATTAAAGGAACACTAAAGTCAGAATTATACTTTAATGATTCAGATAGAGCATACAATTTTAAACAGCTTTCCAATTCATTTCCATTATCAAAATGTGCACAATCTTTTTATATTCACACCTTCTGAGGCACCAGCTAATACCGAGCATGTGCAAGATTTTTAGACTATACGTATATGTATTTTGTGATTGGCTGATGAATGTCACATGATGCAGATGATAAAAATAACTGAAATTTGTGAGAAACTACTACTCATTTGAAATTCATTCTAAGTGCTTTTGAGTTGTCTTATATTATGCATTTGTTGACTATTCATATCTACAGTATTTAGTAGTTCTTTAAAGGGACATGAGACCCTTTTTCTTTGATGATTCAGATAGGGCATGCAATTTCAAACAACTTTACAATATACTTTTAGTATCTAATTTGTTCTATTCTCTTAGTATCCTTTGTTGAAAAGTATACCAAGGTAGGCTCAGGAGCTGCTGATTGGTGGCTACACATGTATGTCTCATGTTATTGGCTCACCCAACACGTTAGCTAGCTGCTTCTTCAACAAAGAATATCAAGAGAATTCAGCTAATTAGATAATAGAGGTAAATTGGAATTTTTATTCTATATCTGAATTATAAAAGAAAAAATTTGAGTTTTATGTCCCTTTAACTAAGACTACCTGCCTAAGCAGACATTCCTGGTTATTTAGATAAATTATTTCCCTAAGAGAGGGTGTTTCAAAATGTAGTACAGCGTTTTGTTTTTGGGGAAAAAAATGGTTCTTCACGGACTAAATAAATTAACCTTTTTGTGAGAGATGTCCCTATGAGTTAATAATAAGCAGTAAAGTCATTCGGCTAGATTACGAGTTTTGCGTTATGAGTGAAAAAGCCTCATAACGCTGCTTTTTCACTACCGCTGCTATTACGAGTCTTGTAGGTATAGCTGTACCACACACTTTTTTGACCGTAACGCAACGTAACTACCGTACCTTTCAAAAAGTCCTTTTTCAATGGGACTCCCATAGGGCCAGTATTACGAGTTTTGTCTGGGAGGCCAAAAAGTGAGAGGTACAGCCCATACCGACAAGATTCATACCGTCATCTAAAGTCAGTAGTTATGGGTTTTATGCTACAAAGCTGTAGCATAAAACTCATAACTAAAGTGTTACAAAGTAAGCTAACACCCATAAACTACCTATTAACCCCTAAACCGAGACACTCCCCCATCAAAAATACTAAAATAAAATTATTAACCCCTAATCTGCCGCTCCGGACATCGCCGCCACTATAATAAACATATTAACCCCTAAACCGCCGCACTCCCGCATTGTAAACACTAGTTAAATATTATTAACCCCTAATCTGCTGCCCCCAACGTCACCGCCACTATATTAACGTTATTAACCTCTAAACCTAACCCTAAGTCTAACCCTAACACCCCCTAACTTTAATATAATTAAAATAAATCTAAATAAAAATTACTATCATTAACTAAATAATTCCTATTTAAAAATAAATACCTGTAAAATAAACCCTACGCTAGCTACAATATAACTAATAGTTATAGCTATCTTAGGTTTTATTTTTATTTCACAGCTAAGTTTGTATTTATTTTAACTAGGTAGACTAGTTAGTAAATAGTTATTAACTATTTACAAACTACCTAGGTAAAATAAATACAAATTTACCTGTAAAATAAAACCTAACCTGCCTCACACAAACACCTAACATTACACTAAAATTAAATAAATTACATTAATTAAATACAATTAACTAAATTACAAAAAATAAAAAACACTAAATTACACAAATAAAAAAGAAATGATCAAATATTTAAACTAATTACACCTAATCTAATAGCCCTATCAAAATAAACCCCCCCCCAAATAAAAAAAAACACCTAGCCTAAACTAAACTGCCAATAGCCCTTAAAAGGGCCTTTTGCGGGGCATTGCCCCAAAGAAATCAGATCTTTTACCTGTAAAAAAAAATACAACCCCCCCCAACAGTAAAACCCACCACCCACACAACCAAACCCCGCAAATAAAACCCTATCTAAATAAACCTAAGCTCCCCATTGCCCTTGGCCAAACCCCTAATCTAAAAATAAAACCCACCCAATAAACCCTTAAAAAAACCTAACACTAACCCCCAAAGATCCACTTACAGTTTTTGAAGACCGGACATCCATCCTCATCGAAGCAGGGAGAAGTCTTCATGAAGACGACATCTTCTATCTTCATCCTTCCGACACAGAGCGGCTCTATCTCTAAGACATCCGGCGAGGAGCATCCTCTTCTTTCGCTGGCTCTTCAAGAATTAATTTTCCTTTAAATGACGTCATCCAAGATCCCTTGAATCCCGATTGGCTTTTTTATTTTTATAGGGCTATTAGATTAGGTGTAATTAGTTTAAATATTTGATAATTTCTTTTTTATTTTGTGTAATTTAGTGTTTTTTTATTTTTTGTAATTTAGTTAATTGTATTTAATTAATGTAATTTATTTAATTGTAGTGTAATGTTAGGTGTTAGTGTAGGTTTTATTTTACAGGTAAATTTGTATTTATTTTAAATAGGTAGTTAGTAAATGGTAAATAACTATTTACTTACTATTCTACCTAGTTAAAATAAATACAAACTTAGATGTGAAATAAAAATAAAACCTAAGATAGCTATAATGTAACTATTAGTTATATTGTAGCTAGCTTAGGGTTTATTTTACAGGTAAGTATTTAGTTTTAAATATGTATTAGTTAGCTAATAATAGTAGGTTTTATTTAGATTTATTTTAATTATATTAAAGTTAGGGGTGTTAGGGTTAGGGTTAGACTTAGGGTTAGGTTTAGGGGTTAATATATTTATTTAGTGTTAGTTATGTGGGAGGCCAGAGGTTTAGGGGTTAATAACTTTAGTATACTGGTGACGGCGACGTTAGGGGTGGTAGATTAGGGGTTAATAAGTGTAATGTAGCTGTCGGCGATGTCGGGGGCAGCAGATTAGGGGTTAATAAGTGTAGGTAGGTGTCAGCAACATTGGGGCGTCAGATTAGGGGTTAATAAGTGTAATGTAGGTGTAGGCGATGTTGGGGGCGGCAGATGGGGAAATCGTGCACGAGCACGTAAAACCAGCTCAACGCTGCCATATTGCCCGCTAACGCCGTTTTTTTGCAAACCTGTAATAGCAGCGCTATTAAAGGTGAGCGGTGGAAATAACTTACAAGTTATTACAGAGCCGCTCATAACGTAAAACTCGTAATCTGGCTGATTAGTTGTAAAATATTTTGTATCTAAACATTTTCTCTGTTCCAGCTAAAAAAAGAATATTTCAAAGTAAATTGCAGAGGTTTATGTTATGAAAAATAAATGTGCATGTGCGTTTTCTCAGGTGAGATATTCTAAGAAGTCTCATCAGTACAGTGAGGCCCTTAAACATTTTTTAGCAACACAAATGTTATCTTGAGATAGGTTAATGCTGTTGTGTATTGCTCTTTATCGGCTAGATTTGGAGTTCGGCGGTAGATGGGTTGCTAATGCCACGCGTGTTTTATGTCTAACGCACGGCATTGTTTGACTCCGGTATTTAGAGTTCAAAACAGACCATCTAACGATGCTCCTAACGCGTGTATGTCACACGCGTAATACTGCCCGCGTAAGACAGTCTCCCATAGAGATCAATGGGAAAGCAAAAAAATAGCTTTTTTCACCTAACACTCGATCTCGCGAGAAATACGCACAGCTCGGTCATATGACGCATACCACATCATGCACAACAATAACACGCCGCAAATGTCACAACAACAATCAATCAACAAAGCACACAAGCATTACACATTCACAAGCGGGGGGATTTAAAAATAAAATTTAATACGGGGAATACGCATATACTTTAAGATGCGGAAATTCGCAAAATAACAACAAGGAATAAAAAATATATACATACACTAGAAAAATAATCGCATTCAATATAACTATATATTAGGACAAACATACATATATAAAACACTTCACTAATAACACACCATCGCAAATTCACATTTAAAAAGAATACTATTGGACAATGTTAGAGAAAACGACCACTATGACATCATCGCATTCTACACATTCCACAAATACTAACTCCAAATGAGCATGCGCAAATTCACACAACTAATACACATTGCACTAATATTAATTGCTAATAAAGCACACCTGAACACAATTTACAACGGAAATTGGTACATCATTAAACATTTACACAGGGTATATAAGCACCACACAAGCAGGGCTTCTTTGACTGTGTTGCTGGTGGGTCTTTGGAGATTGGAGGTTTAAGATTAGAGAGTTGGTGCATTATTGTGAGTGAGTTAGTGTTAGCGTGAGAGAGTCAGTTGTTAGTGTTATCGTGAGTGAGTTAGTGGGAGTTAGTGGGAGTGGGAGATAGTCTGTTAGTGGGAGCGTGAGTGAGTTAGTGGGAGTGGGAGTTGTTAGTGAGAGTTGTTAGTGGGAGCGTAAGTTAGTGGTAGTTAGTGAGAGTTAGTGGGAGTGTTTGTTAGTGAGAATTAGTAGTAGTGTGTTAGTGAGAATTAGTAGTAGTGTGAGTTAGCGAGCGAGTGATTTTTCTGTACACGTAACACATTTACACGCAAACACATTCAATACATACATACACTTATCAATAACACTACATACACTCCATACCCCCTACCCCCTCATACTACACTCCATACCCCATTCCCTGTAGTCCCATTCCCTTTCATCCCATTTACTCTTATCCCATACCCCATACCCATCCCATACCCATCCCCTAGTTACATTTAGTTTACATATCCTCCTTTTAGTCTTCTTCTTCTTTTGGTTTATTTAAATACTCCTTACCCTCTTTGTTTTTTTACATTACTCTCACACTTTCAGCACTTTTTTTGTCTTTTTAGTTCTTTATTTTGACCCCCTTTCATTTTATCACACTCAGTTTTTGTTTGATTATTTGGCGTTTAGTTTAGGGAACAGATGGAGGGCAGGCAGGGGAGAGGTAGAGGGGGGAGGAGAGGGAGGGGGAGAGGAACAGGGCAGGAAGGGGGGCAGGAAGGGGGGCAGGAAGCGGGGGTGGAAGCGGTGGGTGGACCCAGCCACTTGGTTCAAGATGAACAAGTGGCTGGGCCCAGTGGCGGACAGAGTAGGGCTTCACAGTCCGGGAAACAGAGGGCATCGTCACAGGGGAAGGCCAAGGCGACTAGGGAGGCGAGGTTTTCGATGGAGGAGAAGGAGGCCCTTGTCGAGGCCTATATGGCCAGGTATAGGAGGCTGCAGCACCAGAAGACTACCCCGACTGACAAGAGGAGGCTCTGGAATGAGATAAGAAATGCAGTCAATGCAGTGGGTGGCCGGAACAGAGATCTTGATTCGATAAAACATCGCTACCGGGACTGTAAGATGGATCTCAAGAAAAAGTTAAGCCTGGAGGCCCGACATGCCGCAGGAACCGGTGGCGGACCTGCCCTGGAAATAGAGTACTGCCGATGGGAGGAAATGTTGCGGCCCAGCATCTCCGAGGTGGAAGTAGTCGGTATCGGAGGAATTGATACCGGGAACCTGCCACTCTCATCTGACGGTAAGCTCATTGAACAATAATTTCACATACGAATGTATTTCAAGGGACACTATACGCAAACCTTTACTTTCATGATTGAGGTAGCGAATACAATTTGACAAAACATTCAAATGTACTTATATTACCTAATTTGAATCATTCTTGAGATATATTTTAATTAAGAAATAGCCATGCACACGGTGAAACAATCACAGGAGGCAGCTATATTCAGCTAACAATCAGCATCTTATAAGCATATTTAGATATGCTTTTCAGCAAAGAATATCCAGAGAATGAAGCTAATTAGATAAGAAAAGTACATTAGAAAGTTGATAATAAATGTATGCTTCTAAATCATGAAAGATAAAACATTGGGTTTCATGTCCCTTTAAGGATCAGATTAATGCTATAACGTTGTTTACACGCATTCAATTACTTTGCGGTTACATCACTATCTAGGCTATAGGTTAGGTGTGCATTTAAACAGACTGAAAACAAACGCGAAAACATTCAGATTGACCAGAGATATCACAAACACGGTTTTGAAAAAGCGGAAATCGTATTGATTGTTTGTTAGATTTCAAAGTGGATTAATTATTCTGCATTTGTAATTGTATCGTAAGCTAAGTCATTTAAAGCTTGATTTGCAAATATGCTAATATATACATTTTTTTTTTTTTTTAATATACAGAGTCTGGGGAGGAGGCAGCACAAGAAACACAGCCTCATCTATCTCCCCGGGATGAGAGTGGTGGGGAGGAATTTCCACTTCGGAGGGAAGAGGCCCCCCGTGACGAAGAGCGCACGGAAGCTGATGAAGAGGCCCCGGAAGCAGAGGAGGAGCCCGCGGAACCAGAGGACCCTCAAGGACCCGCACCCCGCCGTGCACGGGCACCCCGCCGTGCACGGGTACCCCGCCAAGCACAACAAGAGGAAATAGCGGAGGTGCGGGTTCTACTGGACTACATAGACCAGATGCGTAACTCCCGGATACAAAATATCGAAGGCCGCACTCGAATTCTTGATGGACAAAATCAAATAATTGAAGGACAAAACCAAATAATAAACATACTCAATAGAATCGAACAAGGCCAAAACAGAATCTTTAATCTGCACCAAGAGATGTTCAATTTTTTCCGGGAGGCGCATGCTGGTCTACCTCCTGGTCCGCCTCCTGCTGCTGGGCCTCCTGCTGCTGGGCCTCTTGCTGCTGGGCCTCCTGCTGCTGGGCCATCTACTCCTGCCGGCCCATCTACTCCTGCCGGCCCATCTACTCCTGCCGGGCCATCTACTCCTGCCGGGCCATCTACTCCTCTTCAGCCATCTACTCCTCTTCAGCCAGCTTCTCCTCCTCAGCCATCTTCTCCTCCTCAGCCATCTTCTCCTCCTCAGCCATCTTCTCCTCCTCACCTTGGTCGTCCCAGTACTCTTCCTTCCACTCTTCCCACAACATCTCCAAGGAGAACTCTTCGGAGTCGGCAGTTGCCCCTCCCAGAGCCTCAGCCCCGTGGGAAGAGGGGAAGGAAGAGGAAGTAAGTATTTATTTTCATCTTTAATGTTTTTTTTATTTAATGTGTAATGGATAGGTATGTGATGATGTGGTTTTCATACACTTGTGGACCACACTCTGTATATAATCTACTTCTATGGGACCGGGTCCATGGAGGAAGATTGTTTGCAGAGTGTGGGTTATAAGTGTGTGAAAACCACATCATCACATACCTATCCTTGTTCATGATATTGATTGGTTTCTATGATGTGATGTCCAAACTGTTTCCCGAATCGCAAACAAAATTACCATTACAATTATCCATGATGGCATATTACTGTTTGAATGCCAATAACACAGCTTAAAGGGACAGTCAGAAAATTATTGATTACAAAGAAAACACTGTATTACGCATTATCAAGTTGGAAACAACAAAACATGGAGAAATACGTGTGACTTATGTGCTTAACCTTGTATCTATGACTAGGAAAAATGACCACTTATTTGTTGTTCTGACATAACAACCTTTTAGATATCAATGATCAATACATGGTAAATAATATGCTGTATGAGCACAAGGTTTTACATATACAAATGCTATCCAAATGCCCTCTAGTGGTCAAATTGTATAATGATTACATGCACTCTTCAAGCTCGAAGAAATGAGCACACGAACCTCATAGGTTTAGCTAGCAAATTTAAATAAACAAAGACAAATGATTAATTGGTGAGAAACCTTTGATATCATTGATATTACAAAATTGACTTTTAGAATAATGCAAAACATTATTTGTTTTCTAAACTGTCCCTTTAACAAAATTACATATGCTAACACATATTTGAAGCTTGTTGGTATATCTACATGTACTTGGTCAAAAATTAAATATTGAAATCAGATTTATATTGACGTGTTAAATAAAGTATATTTTCTTAAAGAGACATTATTGTGTTAATTTTTTTTTAGAAAGACATTTGTTTGAACAATGAATATGGTTTAAAGTCCTTTTATGAGTGGGGGGTGAAAATATGCTAACAATAATATATTTGAAGATTAAACAATGTGGAACTCATACATGATACAAAAATCAACATTTGCATTAAAGTGACAGTATACTATATTTTTAACAGAACTGTATGTAATAGACACTACTACAAACAACAAGATTAACATATACTGATATCAATATTACAAAGCTTCAAACACTTTCAAAGAAAATCGGGTTAGCTCTATTGAAAATATAGATGAACCCCCATTACAACCGTAAAACAAGACAATACCCCATCATTAACATATGAAAAGACCCTTTACACAAACAGGAGAAAGCTGGAGATGGTACTCACATGAAACTCAGAGGCTGGGCGAGGAGTCTGAAAATTAATTACATTTTCTTTGAACAGAAGCAAAATTAAACGTGTATTTGTTAAACAATGGACTATCTAACTAGAGACAAAATAAAAAGTTTTGATTTATAATGTGTGAGTGTCTAATGAACCTTTAATAAAATATACAACGAAATTACATTTAGAAGAAGTCGGCATCATATATTTAGCATATGATAAAGCTAAATGCATATTGATTACTTTATTCTAACACAATAGCGCATATTTATTCATTAGATATCTTTAACATTAAAAACAACAGTCATTTTTATGAAAAAGGAACATATTGTTGACAAACATATTAAACAACATGGACTATAGAGATTTGCACTTGCCTCGAAATATCATATGCATGAAAACATTTTGCTTTCGTTCGTTTATTCAACCAGACATCCAGCAAAAGAGAATGTGGTGGTCTTTATCAGCTACGGGTCAACAATGTAACATGATGCAAATAATACATATTCGCAAGGTTTTTAAAATTGGCTGCAGTCACAAACGTGTTTAACGTGCACAAACAAATATTGCGGGACTACGTAATCCAATCATACGTTTTTTTACCTTTGCATGTGACGTCTTAACATGGCGCTTCCTTGATCACGTAAGAACGCCATCCAATAAAAGGCACATTCTTGATCACGTAAGAACGCCCAAAAAAAAGGCGCATCCTTGATCGCGTCAAAACGCCATCCAATAAAAGGCACATTCTTGATCACGTAAGAACGTCAGTCAATACAAGGAATCATTGGACAGCCTGGCAGGTGACGTTTTAAGCAACATGGCGCATCCGAGATAGCTGAAAAACCGCAGCCAATACAAGGACTCAGTTGACAGCTTGGCATATAACTAAAAAACGTATTTATATTTTAGGAACTAGTATGTGTCTAGATTGCTATCTAGGAATGTCACCAAATCATGAATCATCTTTTCGGACTTGACTGTCCCTTGAACTATAGCTATGGTGTATATCTTTAACATTTAAAAGATACACATGAGAAATACATATGCCATTGATGTTTTAAGATATGTTTTGATTGTTTTGGAATAACAATAATGATACATGGATTGATTAAACGTGTCATTTATTCAAGTTTAAATATGGTCAGCCTACCTATAGCCATATATGGGAGTAGAATTATTTTGTTAACATATTTTTTAAAAAATATTCATCATCTAAAATATTTGCATTACACACAGAGATTTATTTGGTTACACTTTTACAATAAGATAGAATAGAAAATGAAATACATGTGCTGTCAACATTACAATAAGATTGTTTATTAATAAATAAATTATAAAAAGGACAAAAACGCTTTAGAAATGGAAATACATTCATTAACAATTGTGCTCACCATCCCTTAAAGGGACATTATTTTGTTTTTAAAAAGAGGATACACATAGACAATACTATTTAAATAAAATGAACACTTTACAGGGATTATATCATTGTATCAATCCTCAGATCATTTGTTAAAGGTGCATCAATTCATGCTGAGTTTCTAAATACACACATGGATGTGAAAATTGAAATATACATATATACACAAATAACAATCTATATATACATATATAAAACAATTACTATGCTAATCATAATCATGCAATGATAAAGCTAAGATAAAAATATATAAAGACAAATAATAAGATTACATTGGAGATGTTAATCTTAAAGTCATTTACAATTGTCTTACATATATGATTTTTTATAAAAAAATATTTTTGGTAGGTCCCTTTAAGGATCAACAAGATAAACTAGAGCTTTAAAAAAATAACATGAAGAATGAGGACAAAGAATCATGCAATTACATGTCTTTTATTAGTATGTAAGAAAACATCAACAACGTTTAGAAATAATCTTTTAAAAATAAGGAATATTTGAGCCATATGACAAGGTAACAGAATGCATCACAGTCCATGAAGAGAGTTGCCAAGGGCCACCATAGCCCCATTGGAGACATATGACAAGGTAACACAGTGCATCACAGTCCATGAAGAGAGTTACCAAGGGCCACCATAGCCCCATTGGAGACATATGACAAGGTAACACAGTGCATCACAGTCCATGAAGAGAGTTGCCAAGGGCCACCATAGCCCCATTGGAGACATATGACAAGGTAAAAGAGTGCATCACAGTCCATGAAGAGAGTTACCAAGGGCCACCATAGCCCCATTGGAGACATATGACAAGGTAACACAGTGCATCACAGTCCATGAAGAGAGTTACCAAGGGCCACCATAGCCCCATTGGAGACATATGACAAGGTAACACAGTGCATCACAGTCCATGAAGAGAGTTACCAAGGGCCACCATAGCCCCATTGGAGACATATGACAAGGTAACACAGTGCATCACAGTCCATGAAGAGAGTTGCCAAGGGCCACCATAGCCCCATTGGAGACATATGACAAGGTAAAAGAGTGCATCACAGTCCATGAAGAGAGTTGCCAAGGGCCACCATAGCCCCATTGGAGACATATGACAAGGTAACACAGTGCATCACAGTCCATGAAGAGAGTTGCCAAGGGCCACCATAGCCCCATTGGAGACATATGACAAGGTAAAAGAGTGCATCACAGTCCATGAAGAGAGTTGCCAAGGGCCACCATAGCCCCATTGGAGACATATGACAAGGTAACACAGTGCATCACAGTCCATGAAGAGAGTTACCAAGGGCCACCATAGCCCCATTGGAGACATATGACAAGGTAACACAGTGCATCACAGTCCATGAAGAGAGTTACCAAGGGCCACCATAGCCCCATTGGAGACATATGACAAGGTAACACAGTGCATCACAGTCCATGAAGAGAGTTGCCAAGGGCCACCATAGCCCCATTGGAGACATATGACAAGGTAACACAGTTCATCACAGTCCATGAAGAGAGTTGCCAAGGGCCACCATAGCCCCATTGGAGACATATGACAAGGTAAAAGAGTGCAACAGGCACAACAATAAACTTTTAAAAAGGCCAAATGGCAACAATAAAAAAAAACATCAACATGTGGACGGAGGATTCTTATCTGCCACCTTGGAGCATCTCCAGATCCTCCACTTACTGGTCATCCTCTTCATCGTCCTGTGCATGTCCAGCTCCAGATTCAGGCCTTGAACTTAATCGCATAATTTCACGCAGAGTCAAGTCCTGAACCCGGAGCTGGGCCTGCATGGTGTCGTTCATCCCTCTCAGGACAGCTGCGTTCCTCAACACGGCCTGCTCTACTCTTGCTATACCTTCTAGCATGAGCCATGCTGAGTCACAGCCTAAAATAAAGAATAAATTAAATATTAATGATAATTACACAACAGACGAAAAAAATAGAAAAGATACATTGTCATCATAAAGACAAATCATTCTTTACATCAATTAGTTTAAATTTATTCTTTACACATGAATTATGTTATTCAGACAGACCGAAATCATTAAAGGGACAGTTTACTCAAACATGTTGTCCCCTTTAATTGGTTTTAGATGATCCACTTATACAGCTTGAGTGTATAAAATATTGTTAAAGGATTTACATTGTACTTACATTAGCAATTTAAATATTTTAATTATACTGTGGTAGGCACACCTATCCTTAAACATTTTGGCATTGAGGACAAGCTGTGTAAACATAGCAACCTGAAGAAATTACATTCCCACTGGGTTAGACAAGAGATAATGTATAAACATTTGTACATTAATTGTTGGATCCAAGTAGTGGTGATTGGTATATGTAGTGATATCCAATTAAAGGGACACTGAACCTAAATATTTAATTGACTGATTCAGATAGAGCATGACATTACAAATATTTAAAAATTACCCATATTCTTTAAATGTTTGAATTCTATAGCTAGATTTTGAATGCAAGAATGTCGGTTTTTAGGGCAGGCCATATTTTTTTATCAACTTTGTTTGTCCCTGCTGGTTGATGGATACATTCATCCAACAATAAAGAAATGATGTCCACAATTATTTTATTTTTTAAAATAATTATAGGCATTTCTTTGTTTCAATAAAGATATCAAGAGAATGAAGAATAATTCATAAGAGTAGTAAATTATAAATTTGATTAACATTGCATGCTCTATTTGAATCACAATAGAAAATATTTTCCTTCAGTGTACCTTTAAGTATATTATAATGTTGATTTTGAATGATACTTACAGCTGTGCCTGGGAAGGACAATCCGACACTCAGGACAATGAAGGTTGAGACAGGGGGGAGGGATGGGATTGGCTTGGGGAGGGATGGGATTGGCTTGGGGAGGGATGAGCTGATGCTCCGGGGTAGGCCGTACAGCTGGGGAGTGGGGAGCTGGGGTCTGGGCAGCTGTACGGGCCATAATACGGGGAGAGCGGCGAAGGGGGTTGTAGGGGCGTTTTTTGGGAGGGGCAGGAAATTATAAATGGGAAGGGCCGGCAGGGGTCTGGGCATGGGCAGGAGTCTGGGCATGGGCAGGGGTCTGGGTCTGGGCATGGGTAGGGGTCTGGGCATGGGCAGGGGTCTGGGCATGGGCAGGGGTCTGTGACTGGTCAGGGGACTGGGCAGGGGTGGAAACCAGATGACCAGAAGTGGTGGATCCATCTGAAAATTTAATAAATATATATTAACATCTCATACATCATGAAATCAAATCAACGCATTTCAAATTGATTATGTTTTCAATATACTTTGAAGTGTGTTTGAATTTGTAAACAATTATGAAATGAGGATATGGTATGCATATAGGCACTCAGATGAATATCAATTACTGTCTGTACAATTATAACATTATTATTGTGTTTTGGCCTGGAATATGCATGTGACATAATGATGGCATGAATTATACATTTAAAAAAAAATAAAAAAATTCATGCTGCCTGATATAGAAAGGGGGCAGTAGTGTATTTGAACAGACAAATAATATTCCTTTTTAAAGTGCAAAAGCTGTAGACTTTGAATGTCTTCAATGAAATGATTTCAAATAAAGCAACATGTTGGAAACATGATAGATATATTTCACATACCATTAGACTCCAAGGCAGCCTCTTCCTCCTCCGTCACATATGTTAAATCTCTGTAAAACATAACATGTTGTGTACACGTTAAGAACAGATATTATAACATATGTTACTGTTGTTCAAAGACACACATCAATTTTGCATTAAAGATATACACACCCAAAGTTATGATTTACATCATTTTGATGGAGCATACAAATTACATTAGATTTGTTATTCTCAATGATTCAGATTTTCGATGTATTGTTTGTATTAATTTAAAAATCATAAAAGCATAGTACATAGAACATTTAAGATTTCTCATGTGTGTATCACTTGATGACTGTTGTCAAAAATGAACATGGAAACAAACATATGCTATACATCTTCTGAATAACAAATGTGTAGACTAATAAAGTTTTAATTATTAATCTTTCAATATTAAAAGAAAATTAATATATAATCAGAAGAGAAAATTATATGTTTGTTTCAAATGTTATGCTTCATCAGAATCATACTCATAATATTGATTACCAATACACCTTCACTGACATATAAATGAGTCAATGGACTTACCAGGAGACCGCAAAGGCGGCTCTATGTCACTGCTGGATTCCTGTGGGCTCACCACACCAACTCTCTCTATGAATGATATAGATATATATTAGGAAACACATTTGGGATATCACTAAATCACATCTGTATCGAATTTTAAGATTAATTAACTTGAAAATGTGAAGAATAGAGCGGTCATTAAACCAGAAAATGCTTGATTGAATCAAGGGGATTCTGTTAAAAATGATGTATTGAACATATGTTTAAGTTCAGACTATATTAGACATCAAACTCATCTCATACGATGCTATTGCATATCTAAATATACACATTGATCAATGTTCTTAAAAGAATACACACAAACCACATTTTGAAGAGCAGCTGTTGACAAATCTAAACAAACACATGTGGCACATCAAGCCATTTGTGCAATGTACAGTAATCTTGTTTAGGACACAACACATATTTATCACAATACAAAACCAAATTGATTAGTACAAATATGTAATCATGGTGCTGTTAGAGTATGCTGATATCTATAAAGTAACTCCAACAGTGAATATGTGAATTATATATCAATATTGTTTAATCCAAAGAATGTAAAGATGAATTAATCTATTGTTTATTAAAGGGACACTGACATGATTAATTTAAATCATTGATTTCTCTGTTCAAACTGTTCAAAATGATTTAACATTGACTCCTATTATAATTTGAATGTTGCTACATTTTAATCTTAAAGGTAGATAAGCAATATTGTATTCAATAAATATTGTTTGTTGAAGGTATCCACCAATCATCAATAAAAACCCAGGTTGTTCAACCAAAATTGATTTTAAAATACATTTAGCAATAGAATATTTCACATATGATGATAGTATTATATTTAAATGTTTATTAATATTGCATACTTTATCTGAATGACAACATTAATAATTGTAGATCAGTATCCCTTTAATATAAAATTATATTGATTTGACAATGTTGGTGTTAATGAATTCTCTACTCCATATGTTGATGTAATGAATGGGATTGAGCATGCAATTCAAATCTAATATGTTATTTAAGGATATCCGAAGAATTATTTAATTTTCATCTATTAAAGGGACATTACATATAAATATTGAACAATGTGGATTTAGTATGTAATGTTCTGTCCATGTTTCTAAGACAAATGTCAATTAAAATGAGACATACCATACTGTGACAAGCCCTGCCTTAAGGATCCAGCAGCAACATCCATATCTGTAATATATTAAATGAGGATTGCATATCATTAATACAAATCATGCCATGTTTAAAATCTTTACATTATTAGCAAATCAATTTAAAACTATTAATCCTTTGGTAGTCCCATGAGTTAATTGTTTCCTCAATTCAATTCATGATAAATATATCCTGTACTCTTATTTTCAATCAGTTGTGTTGTTTACTGTAGCTTTAATTATTTTTTGGTGTTATTTCATTCTCATCAATTGATGTGCATATGTTATAATTTATTTGGATTCTTTTATTATGTATAATATTGAAAATAAGAATACTGTATTCTTCACATATATAATAATTCACATTTCATGCCACTTACAGCAAAGCCATGTTAACGTGTATGCGCAATTCCATTTTCGCGATCATTGCGCAATGATTCAAAGCGGAATTACGCATCCGTCATTTGACCAACATGTATAAAGCAATGCCACTTACAGCAAAGCCATGTTAACGTGTATGCGCAATTCCATTTTCGCGATCATTGCGCAATGATTCAAAGCGAAATTACGCATCCGTCATTTGACCAACATGTATAAAGCAATGCCACTTACAGCAAAGCCATGTTAACGTGTATGCGCAATTCCATTTTCGCGATCATTGCGCAATGATTCAAAGCGGAATTACGCATCCGTCATTTGACCAACATGTATAAAGCAATGCCACTTACAGCAAAGCCATGTTAACGTGTATGCGCAATTCCATTTTCGCGATCATTGCGCAATGATTCAAAGCGGAATTACGCATCCGTCATTTGACCAACATGTATAAAGCAATGCCACTTACAGCAAAGCCATGTTAACGTGTATGCGCAATTCCATTTACGCTCTGTGATGCATATTCTGTAGAGCGCAAGACACATCATTCCTATTTCATGTGTCACTAATCTAAAATCAGATATCTAAACATCATATGTAGTGTATGTTGTGAGATCTGTATAGGTTTAGTATCTGACTATATACACATTTATTGATTAAAAAAAAAAAAAAAGATATTATATGAAGTTGGATAATTACCTGGTTCAGATTCTCCATCTCCTCCCAGGCCACCGGACGGAGAAGCAGCTGCCCTGGCCCCCGCGTCAGGACTTTCAGATCCCGCAGCTGGGAGGGAAGAAGAGGAGGCCGAGGATGGCGAGGATCTGAATCTTTTGGGGACCCGGAGATTGAGGAGCTTGCATAAAGTCACCTCATAAGGGAGTAGGTACAGTTTCCGCGGGGCCTCTCTTTTGCCACCTCTTTTACGGGCTTGTACCCAGTCCCTTATGAGGTTGACTTTTTTGGTTAACCGCAACCTCATATCTCCGAATCTCCTCATGATCTGATCCTGGGTCCTCTGGACGTCACACACCAATCTAACCGCATTGGTGATAGACTCCCAGAGGGCCTTCTTAACAGGCACATCTGTCAACCTCCTCTTGTTCCCAAACAGCTGGGGATAAAAGTCCTTGACGGCGTGGACCAGTGCAGCGCTCTCCTCCTTGGTGAACCTGGGAGCTGACATGCCTGCTCGGTTTGCTAATATAATATATAAATATATAAATATATATACTGCCTGCAGGCATTAGAGAACTGACAAAGATGGCAACGTGTAATGGACTTTTATATGGTGAAGTAAACATGAGATGCACCATGGGACAAGTTATCTGTACATCTGATTGGATAAAAGTTTGAAATATTGTTAGAATGTCTGTGAGACCATCCTGACTCAAGTTGTGTTTGTGTGATGAACTCTGATTGGCCGTTCCTTAATGTTTCATATCTTAGTAACTTCCTTACACATACCTCATGGTGGTGCTGCAACTTCATTTTTCATGTAGACTTATTTGTAACTCATGGGCCTGTCATGTGGATATGTGTGACGCAGATTTAATATCTGTGATCCGTTAAATATTAATGATTAAATTCTATTTAACATCTAATACTGTCACATTATTAATGTTGTAGACATTTCTCGGTTTAATAACGGTCTGTTTCTTTAATACAAATACACATTTAATATTGTTCATAAAATCCATTTATTGACTTATTGTGAAGTATTGATATTGCTCTATTAAATGTATTTCATAATGCACATTGATTGTGTGCTATTGAGTGACATTAGACTTTAATGTTTAAAGATGCTAATCTGGTGTTTCAAGATGCGTTTCCCACGCAATATTTCTGAATGTTCAAATTCAGGTTATAAGGTCAGTAACTTGGATAATCTGTTTATAAATGTTAAACTACAGGTTTGTTTGTTATTAGTAAATAAACCTCGAGCTTGTATTTGTCTGAAGTGCTCATATATGTTATTGTGCAATGGCGTCTTTATTTTTAAATAGACATTACAAACAAACAATTGTATCAAATGATCTGTAGAGATAGAAGATTGTTTAGACTTTAAAATGTAAATCAATTTATCTTAGTATTTAGATATCCTCAACAGAAGAAATTTAAATGCACATGGTTGAGACAATCACATAAGGCATCTATGTGCATCCACCAATCTTCATCTACTGAGCCTATCTCGATATGCTTTTCAAGCAAAGTATGTCAAGATAGGAAGAGAAGTAAATACACTCTTTAAATCTCTTAAAGGGACACTGTCCAAACAAATTTAGCTTTGGTGATTCAGATTGAGCATGAAATGTTAATCAACGTTATAATTTAATCCGATTCTCAAATGTTAACAATTATCTTGTTATCTTTCTTTGCAAATCAATAATGATATTTGAGATTACGGACAATTGTTTCAAAAAACCTGGGTTGTCCTTGATGATTGTTGGATAAATTAATCCACCACAAAAAACCAAGTTCAGTCCAGAGTACTGAAGCTAATAAATTATCTATTTAATGCCTTATTTTTAAAGTAATGATAGCAACATCACAAGGAGCATTCATAATATGAGACAATTTTTAAAGTTGCTTAAAATAGAATACTCATTCAGAATGTATAAATCATTAATTTTTTAACTGTCTCCCTTTAAGTATATTTTTAGTTCATGTCCCTTTAAATAAACATTTCACAATAATGCTTGAAATATCAAAAACCTAGGCACCTTCCTTTTGATAAATTAGTATAACATATGAGTATATAAAATTTAGATTAACTTCTGGATTGTTATACACACTGACTGAAATATATATTGTAAAGGAGGTATTTCGGAGTCTTCAGCTTAGAGGGACATTAAGCTGTATGTTATTTATGCATTTTGGATAAGATTATAATATTTGAACAACTTAATATGTTTTGGTATTCAATCATTAGATTGTAATTATATATATTTTTGGATTAAATACATATCTACATAGGCTATTTTGATGCTGATTGTTGGTTGCACATAGATACCTTATGTAATTGACTAAGATATGTGCATTGATTTTTTTTTTTTACAAAGTATATTTAAAGACTGAATGTAATTCTATAGTACTTTCTAAATATGTTTAAATTCTTTTATGAATTATTTAAAAATCAATACACAATATACTTTGTGAATGTCCCTTTAAGGACCAAAACATTTGTAATGTTGATTTAACATTGTCAAAATAAACTAAAGGGGAATGAAAATTATATATAGATATGTGATGTCTAACCCAAGAGGTAAGATTTTAAAAACTACATAATATTATTAACTATAGTTAAATGACTCCACTAGAAAATCAAATCGATTAACCTGCCATCCAATAACTAGCTTGTGAAAAATATAAAGTTAAATGACCTACCATTTATAAATGTAAAAATTAAAATAATGTAGCAAATAATGTTTTGAGATACCTAAGGAAGATACAAGATCTTATAAAATTAATTTTACATTCAACAACACTGTCACTTTAATGTAATTGAACCACTTCCCCTTCTTAAAAGTGAAAAAAATTAATTTTTGTGAAATTGACTACATATCCGAAATTATTTTAACATCTAAGAATTTCAAAAGAAAAGCATCGATGGATCTCACTCCCCAATGAATGTTAAAAAAGATAGTTTAATGTAATATTCTCTGAATCAGTGGATTTTCCACAATTAATGCATTATTTGATCTTATGCATGTGCTTGTCAAATAGACAACTACCAGTCATGGGAGTCAAATTGATTTTTATTGACAGATTATATGGATATTTATTATAATCTGTTCCAAAGAGTGTATTTAATACTAAAATGTTTATTATTACCATTTTAAAATTTAATAGTTTCTGAACCAAAAATAAAAAAATATTCCTGGAAGTCATCAGATGCCAATCTGAAATGTAAATTTTTTTTTTACAAAAGTTAATACACACGTAGTCAAAGATTCATAAAATACATTTACAATCATCTTGTGTCTATGCTCTAACTTTGTTCGACATTTTTTAAAGATATTTATTAATTATATTTAAAAAAAAATATATATTGTGTAATAAAATAAAAAAAATAAAAAAATCTGATTTTCGAATTATACATAAAAATGTATATCACATTTCAATAACATATATGTTGAACATAAATGTCATATTTCATGTCCATTCAAATACCTCTATATCAACTATAATATGTATTCCTTTTTATGATTGTGATCCCTAAATATCTAATGATGAAATATGTATGACTAATGTATGTAAGCTACCAATAATCAACATTCTTCCTGTGATTCTTAACTAGCATGCATTGGTACACCAACCTGGATAATGCATGGTCTTTGAAAGTCAATTCAGGGGTAAACAGTTGATCTTCAATAGGTGTCTTATTCATCATTTCAAAAATAGAGGACTGAAATCCCATCTAAAAATTAGAAATTCATCTAAGTGTCTGATTGTGATCCCTAAATATCTAATTAAGAACTAAATATGACTAATGTATGGAAGCTACTAATATTCAATATTCGTCCTGTGATTCTTAACTAGCATGCATTGGTACACCAACCTGGATAATGCATGGTCTTTGAAAGTCAATTCAGGGGTAAAAAGTTGATCTTTAATAGGTGTCTTATTCATCATTTCAAAAATAGAGGACTGTTAAATACCATCTAAAAATTTGAAAATCATCTAAGTGTCTCCAATAGGATGCCTCAACAGCCTTATTCTATTAAATAGTTGGCACTTACCATGTGAACATGTCTTTGTATGCTTTTCAAGGTCCGCAGATTTGAAAGATAATGCCAGACATGATCCCATTGGTATACTTCAATTTCAATCTTGGCTTTTTCCACTGTCAGTCTGGGCAATCTTCACTGTCAGGCTTCTAATTCTTCCCTTTCAGTCTTTAGATTAAGTCATCTCCCTAATGGCATAAAAGGTTTATTCAAAATTACTACAAGTGTGTGAATCATTTCTCTAGCCCTCTCCCACCCACCATTTCATAAGAAATTTCTGTCACTAGCTTACTGTGTAGCATCTTGTGTTATGTTCTATCAAGTGTGAAGATGAGTCATATTGAGCAGAACAAACCTCTAATGTGTGACATTGAACCATAGTCATGCTAGAGGATCCCTTTCTGAGTATTTTCATTTTAAGTAATGTGTAAACTAAATACTAGTTTAGAAAATGTATGCCATATGATGTATTTGTGTACAATTCATGCCAGCAACAGTCCAGACATTTATACTTACCAGCTGATGTCCTCTTTAAAAACCAGGTGGCAAAGACTCGCTACAGGACCCAATGCCCAGAGCATCACCTATATTAATAAATGAAACACATTTTTAGCATTTGATGAACAATCCTAACATGTTTGCACAATTCTCTACTTGTCATTTCCCTAGAGTTCACATCTATTGACAATACTCCAGTCTAACTTCTATTCTTTACCGTCTAAAGTTGCGGTTGATGATGTCTGCTCTGACATTGAGCCCCTCGTCCCGGAATGGCCCCTCTAGAACAGGATCATCCTCCTCATCTCTGAGGAGGTTTCTGTCCGGCCAGACGGCCTGCAGCATCCCAGCCCGCTGTGCAATATTATGCAGGACGCTACAGGCTACAACGATCTTAGCCACCTTCTTTGGGTTGTACTGGAGGGCTCCTCCCGACCTGTCCAGGCACCTGAACCTCATCTTCAGGAGCCCGAACATCCGTTCAACCACCGCCCTGGTTCTCTTATGAGCCCTATTGTAGCGCTCCTCAGACACATCAGTCGGGCTACGCAAGGGGGTAATGAGCCAAGGCCGGCTCATGTACCCAGAATCACCTATAAATTATGAACAGAACATAATTCAAACAGAATCCTCAAAATAGTATTTATAGTACAATAAAAAGTTTTGTACACGATAATCCATTAACAAATGTTTATTTTAACTTTAAAATATCTAGTTCAATATTATTCTCTATCTTCCCATTTCAGCTAAGACATGCTACATATGCGTATTTCTCCTAAATCAAGCCTTGTGTAAAATGCTAACTACATGGTTACATTACATTCTCTATCTGAACATTTAAGGTAAGACATGCTACATATCTGCATTGAACTAAAAGACATTTGCGGAAAGAGACAATGACATGGTTAAATTGCATTAGCTAATATCTTCCCATTTCAGCTAAGACATGCTACATATGCGTATTTCTACTAAATCAAGCCTTGTGTAAAATGCTAACTACATGGTTACATTACATTCTCTATCTGAGCATTTAAGGTAAGACATGCTACATATCTGCATTGAACTAAAAGACATTTGCGGAAAGAGACAATGACATGGTTAAATTGCTTTAGCTAATATCTTCACATTTCAGCTAAGACATGCTACATATGCGTATTTCTCCTAAATCAAGCCTTGTGTAAAATGCTAACTACATGGTTACATTACATTCTCTATCTGAGCATTTAAGGTAAGACATGCTACATATCTGCATTGAACTAAAAGACATTTGCGGAAAGAGACAATGACATGGTTAAATTGCATTAGCTAATATCTTCCCATTTCAGCTAAGACATGCTACATATGCGTATTTCTCCTAAATCAAGCCTTGTGTAAAATGCTAACTACATGGTTACATTACATTCTCTATCTGAGCATTTAAGGTAAGACATGCTACATATCTGCATTGAACTAAAAGACATTTGCGGAAAGAGACAATGACATGGTTAAATTGCATTAGCTAATATCTTCACATTTCAGCTAAGACATGCTACATATGCGTATTTCTCCTAAATCAAGCCTTGTGTAAAATGCTAACTACATGGTTACATTACATTCTCTATCTGAGCATTTAAGGTAAGACATGCTACATATCTGCATTGAACTAAAAGTAGACATTAGCGGGGGGAAAATATATGGTTAAATTGCATCCTATAGCTGAACATTACGCTAACATTTTAAAACTACAGTGGCAATTGTCAAAATAATTAACCATGTTGTGCACAAATACTCACCAACGAGATAACCAGGGGGCATTTGTCTTTCCTCAAACTGTCTCCACAGGGACGACAGAGAGAGGATGCGGGCATCATGACAAGCTCCTCCAAAATTCGCACACACATGCATAATCCTCATCTGTGCGTCACAAACATACTGCACGTTGAGGCTATGAAAATGTTTACGATTTCTGAAGGGCGAGTCATCAATTGGAGCACGCAGCGCAATGTGGGTACAATCTATGGCTCCCAAGACATTGGGCATTTGAGCAATATCAAAGAATTCCCGCTTCAGGCGCCTCCAATCACCATCATTCTGTGGGAATCCTATGTGTTGCTTACTGATACGTACCATGGCGTCCAGAAAGTTATCAAACACCCCAGAGAATGTACCTTGAGCCAGGCCATGCATGTACAGTTCTCCGGATTGAAAACTCCCGGAGGCCAGGACGTATAGACAGCTTAGCATCTTACTCATGGCGGGAACAGCAGTCCTTATTCTTATACGTGGCTCCAAATGAGGTTTAAGAAGATCGTAAAGGCCAATGAGCTGTTCGCGATCGAGCCGATACTTATCAAAAACCTCAAAGTCGCTCATGTTTTCCAAGGTGGGTCTCACCCTGTAGACACGAGGACCTCGAACCAGATGACCCCTTCGTCTCAGTCTGAGCCGCCGAGGCTGCCTGATTCGACCAACAGCTAGTTCGCCAATAGCAGCACCAGCAGCGTCTACCATGTCATCGTCATCCATCTTTCAAAACAGCGTAACAAGGTATGCACTTGATCTGATGTGGATCACAAGTGATGCTTTGGCCATGTTGTTTGGGGGATTTATAGTACAATTAGTCCAATGGTAGTGAGTTTGTAATGATTGCTAATTGTATTCACTTGTTTGTATGTGAGCGGCTTCAAATGCTTTCACAGTGGGCGTTTAATGGTTGTTTGCTGAAATGTTGTTTTCCAACAATGAATCTCAATGTGAAAGTGTAAAATATCACACATACAGTGCATGTTTGTAATGTTTGTTCATATGCGTAATCAATATTTCTTAAACGCGATCTTATAGTAACAAGCACACGTCCAGGCTAACATGAATGAAAGTGCATAGTTGTGTATAATGTGCATCGAATGTGATCGATCAATGTTGCTGCAATATTGTTTGTAAACGATAAAGTAACAGCTGCCATCTGTAGGATTGTATATATAAGTGATTGCCGAGCTGTCAATATTGTATGCGTCCCTTTAAAATCGCAATAATAATTCCGAACTTCCCGTCTGCCATCTGTAGTATTGTATATAAAAGTGATTGCCGAGATGTGAATATTGTACGCGTCCCTTTAAAATCGCAATAATAATACCGAACTTCCCGTCTGCCATTTGTAGTATTGTATATATAAGTGATTGCCGAGATGTCAATATTGTATGCGTCCCTTTCAAATCGCACTAATACTGAATAACTTCCGGCTGTCATCTGTAGTATTGTATATATAAGTGATTGCCGAGATGTCAATATTGTATGCGTCCCTTTCAAATCGCACTAATACTGAATAACTTCCGGCTGTCATCTGTAGTATTGTATATATAAGTGATTGCCGAGCTGTCAATATTGTATGCGTCCCTTTCAAATCGCACTAATACTGAATAACTTCCGGCTGTCATCTGTAGTATTGTATATATAAGTGATTGCCGAGATGTCAATATTGTATGCGTCCCATTCAAATGGCACTAATACTGAATAACTTCCGGCTGTCATCTGTAGTATTATATATATAAGTGATTTGCAATCTGACAATATTTATTAATTGTCCCATTGAAATCGCCTTAATAATGCTGTTCCAAACTGTTGTTTACATATATGTTGTATTGTAGTATTGAGTGTTAAAGTTCCGAAAGGGGCGGTACAGTCGTGAATCTGTGATGTGTATGGTTGAATCTTCTAATGACGTCATGATATTATTAACCTGCCTATGTAGTTCTGAAATCCTCATTGTGTTGTTGTATTTGACTACATTGTTATTGTGTGCTGAATAAAATCTAAATGTGTGCTTTGTGGTTGCGTGATGGGTGATGCGTGTTATGTACATGTACGTATATATTGTGATTGTGTCCCACATATGCTGACTTCTATATAGCGGTCTGGCATTGTTGTTCCTTCCCATAAAGTGACAACTGTAATCTGGTGTAATGATGTTCTTGTTGTACGTAATTCCTAATGGTTTCTGGTGATGGAATCATGATGTTAAAAGTACAGTAAAATCCATATGTTGTGTTTTGTGATTCCTCTAGAGAATGTAATGTGTTTTTCCCCCATCATTTGAATGCACATGTATGAGTGAATGTTAAAAGTAATGTACGTGCATCCATGAGTGATCATGTGTTAAGCCTATGTAGATATGCTGTTGCTGCAAGCATATGAGTTGAATAACTTAAATGCAATAATAAAGGTAAATGAGAATTGTTTCCCATTGTGTAGTGTTTGTGAATCCTGAAAAGTTGACATTATTTTTGTGTCCTTTAAATGTAATATTTTTAAAACAAAAATGTTGTTACTAGTGATGTTGATTTGTAGTTGATGTAATATAAAAGTCTGAAAGAATTTAATGGTGTTGTGAATATTCAAACAGTAAAATCCATAAATCCACCATAGGGAAATAGTCATTTCTTGATCTATTTATCATAGCTGGGTCTAACGCATGAAATCATGTCTTTTCTAGCGCTGGTATTTGGAGTTTTTCTGTCTACGCTATTTGCGTGCGTTAGGGAAATGAGGGTTTCACGTGCACGAGCACGTCTTCCCAATAGAAGTCAATGGAGGCTCTAAAATTTGTTCTTGTTTTTTTTCTAAGACTGGTTTTCCTCGTAAAGTGAGTGACGTCATGAGCTTGTGTAAAAAAGTAACTAAATCGTGTTCTTTTTGTGATAAATAAATATTTTGTGTATATCATGTGGTGTATATTGTTTGTATGCATCGATGAGTGTATGTTTGTGATAATGTTATTAGTTAGATGTAGGTATATGAGGGTCTTTTCCCGTGTGTCAATGTAAGTCAATGGGAAAATGGATTTGTGTTGTTTTTTTTCTAACACCTGAGATCTCGCAACTTTAATCCTTTGTATTTTGATGAAAAATTATTAAATATGAAAAATAAACATAGTGTAGTGTTTGTATGACTATAAGTGTAGTTTGTGTAATATTTTTTATTTGATTCGTGGATCTTTTTTTTGTCGGTATATGTTTACTACTGGGTCTGAGGTGTCGGTAGAAATGTGAGCGTTAGGTTTTTTTTGAGTGTCGGTAACTGAACTCTAAATACCGGAGTCCGTAAGAAACCCGCGTTAGGAGCCTCTAACGCTGGTTTTCACGGCTAACGCCGAACTCCAAATCTAGGCCTATGTGAAACAGAGACTCCTACATTACAATACAAGGTCTTTCCATGTGTGATTTCTCTCCATGCCGGTGAGGTTGTAAATATCAGACATACCCTCAGTGCAGGTAATCATGCACCTCTTTCATTTTAAATTTAAACAGCTTTTACTTAACCTTTTTCATGTGAAATATATTTTTTAACCTTATTTAAAGATACAGTCTACTCCAGAATTTTTATTTTATTTTTGTTTAAAAAGATAGATAATCCTTTATTTACCATTCCCCAGTTTTGCATAAACAATACTGTTATCTTATATCTTAATATACTTTTTACCTCTGTGATGACCTTGTATCTAAACCTCTGCAGACAGCCCCCTTATTTCAGTGCTTTTGACAGACTTGCATTTTAGACAATCAGTGCCACCTCATAAGTAACTCAACGGGAGTGAGCACAATGTAACCTATATTGCACACATGAACTAGCACTGTGAAAAACTGTCCAAATGCACTGAGATAAGAGGCGGCTTTCAAGGGCCTAGAAATTAGCATATGGTGGGGGCCCTTCTTAGGTTCTTGAACCTGGGCCCTGTGGTTTCTAGTTACGCCTCTGAATCTCCTGCTGAGTTGTGCACAAACATACACTTCCTGTTAGGGATGAGTTGTGCACAAACATACACTTCCTGTTAGGAATGAGTTGTGCACAAACATACACTTCCTGTTAGGGATGAGTTGTGCACAAACATACAATTCCTGTTAGGGATGAGTTGTGCACAAACATACACTTCCTGTTAGGAATGCGTTGTGCACAAACATACACTTCCTGTTAGGGATGAGTTGTGCACAAACAAACACTTACTGTTAGGAATGTGTTCTACACAAACATACACTTACTGTTAGGAATGCGTTGTGCACAAACATACACTTCCTGTTAGGAATGCATTGTGCACAAACATATACTCACTGTTAGTTTCATTATCAAAACATAATGCATCTGTCACCTGCTGATATCTATATGTTCTTGTGATAGCCGCATATCAGACCTACCTGTAACACCAGATTTAATTCACCAGTCTACCCTTGATTTGACACAACTTATTTACTTAAAGGGACAGTACACTTTATTATTTTCTTCCCTTTAATATATTGTTGCCAATTATCTACTTTGCCTGCTGCAGTGTTTTACATTGTTTACAAATGTCCTTTTTTGTTCAAATGGCTGATTTTGTCCATTGAAGCAGCCACATATACTGAATATTTAAATACTGCAGTTATGGCTACAGAGAAGCGATAAAAACAAGAATCATCAGCAAAAATCCACATCCCAGTGGGAGAGGGAAAGACCTGTCACATACATGCACACACATTCAGATCAGTTCATATAATCTGGACCTATAAAAAGACATGAAATACTTTGATCTTTTAAGATAAGTGATTAATTGTACATAGTAAAAAATAAATATTTGCAATATACTTTAATTATTTAGTTTGCGCACTTTGGGCAAAATTACAAGCTAGGAAGCATTGCTCTCACGAGAGCACGATTCCGTAGGCTCCTATGGGAGCCTCATTCTGATGTAATCACAGACGACATCCGAACCTCGCGCAGCAAAGGAAGTAAGTAGCCCAGCGATGGGCAGCATTTTTAATGTATATGAATATATACATATATATTTATTTATTATTATGTGTAAATACATATATATTTATTTATTATTATGTGTAAATACATATATATTTATTTATTATTATGTGTAAATACATATATATTTATTTATTATTATGTGTAAATACACATATTAACACATAAATATATATGTATATAAGCATATATATATATTTACATTGCAGTCTATGGGAACACACAGTTCCCATTGACCACAATGTAAAGGCACTTTTCAGTGCAGTTTTTTTTCTAACACCCTGCTCCCACCAATTTTAAAGCCCCAAAACTGCCTAGTGCAGTTGTTTTTAATTAACAAAAATGCTACTTTTTTTTAATTAAAAACTACAATTCCCTCTATTTTGAGGGCATTTGGGGCACTTTTAGAAAATTAACCAGAGGTCTGACCTTGCGAACTCGTGGTAGAAATAACCAGCCACTCGTAATGAAGTGATAAGTCCAGATTAGCTCCTTTAAATAAGGCAAAAAACAATTGCAGCAAATATACAGTACATGCGCCTCGTAATCAGATCCTTTATTACAGGAAGCAAAGAATTATGTTTCCAGTAAACTCAGGGCCAGATTACAAGTGGAGCTCCCGATCGAGCACTAACTGCGCTAGAAGTAAGGTTTTGCGTGCATCAGGTTGCGCTCGTATTACAAGTTAAAAGTAAAAAGTTTTCGTTCGGTGCTAACCTGATGCACGCAAAAAGCTGAAGTTAGGATTTTGCATATGAATTCCCCGTAGAAGGCAATGGAGCAAAAAAAGTGGGGGGGAAACCTAACACCCAAATTGAGCGTAAACCCGATTGCATATTCTCAAGTGCACTAACACGACATGAAAATATTAATATTTCACATTCCAGTGTTCTTCACATAGATGAATATGTTCTATTTATTAATAAATACATATTTCTACATATATCTGATGGTATTTTGCTACAATGTATATATATCTATACCTATATATATAGATAATTATATATAGGTATAGATATATATATATAGATAATTATATATAGGTATATATATATATATATATATATATATATATATATATAGATAAGTATATATAGGTATAGATATATATATATAGATAATTATATATAGGTATAGAGATAGATATATATATAGATAATTATATATAGGTATAGATATATATATATAGATAATTATATATAGGTATATATATATATATAATTATATATATATAGTGTCACGTTGATTGGAGTAGCCGTGTTAGTTCAGAGATTTAGATATCAAAATAACAAGAGTATTGCATTGAGCAATGATACTTTTTTATTGGACTAGCTATACATACATACACATACACACACACAATATATATATATAGAAGACATTCTTACGAAAGCTTGTCATCTTATAATGGTATAGTTAGTCCAATAAAAAAGTATCATTGCTCAATGCAATACTCTTGTTATTTTGATATATATATAACAATCTGAAATTAACTATTTGACTACTCCCAATAAAGGATGTTATCCTTGTCTGCACTGTGCACAATGTAATTCAGTTATTAGAGGTAAATATTTGGCCCAAAATGACAAACGTAAACAGTATACCATCAATGGTCTATACACTTGTCAAACCAATTATGTAATCTATCTACTCAAATGTCCATGTGGCCTCTGTTATATCGGAGAGACCACCCAAGCCGCCAGGGATAGGTTTAGTCAGCATAAGGCATCAATTAAATCTAAAGATATGTCTCTGCCAGTATCTGCACATTTCACCCAAATGGGACACACTGTTAGTCAGCTGCGCTTCCAAGTAATCGACCATATCCCCACACACAGAAGAGGGGGTAACAGAGAACTTAAACTAAAACAAAAAGAAGTTTGGTGGATCAAGAAATTGAATACATTGTACCCTTATGGTCTGAATAGGGACTACGATCTGTATTTGTTTTTATAAATTTTGATAGGGTGTTATTCAATATGGTACCACTAGAGGCCACTAATAGAAAAAGTAATATGTATATTATCTTGCCTGGATAGGCATGGGTTAATTCAATTAAGAATGTGAGCTGAAATCTGATTGGTCATACCACCCTTTTTAAATGTGTGTTTTACTGTGTTTTAACTATGCATGATTAAGGACCATGTAGGTCCGAAACGTCGCTGTTTTATTGTTGTGATATCTCCAATAAAGAAATAATTCACCTTTAAGAAAATTGATGCAGTGGTGCTGTTACTTTCTACATATGGAGTGTATCTGTTTGGGTTTTTGCTGATAGCCCATTGTAACGAGCACACAGCCAGGTTAAAGCAATCCAATAAGTGCTGGACTCTATCTGTTTATTTTGTATATATATATATATATATATATATATATATATAAAAGAATATCTATTTATAAATACATAGAACATATTTCCTTATTTGCAGAGCATTAAATTGTGAAATATTTACAGTAAATACACAGTATAACACTTTATTAAATACTAGTCGATAAGCCTGGCCAGAGGGCAGTCTAATTATTTTTTAAACTACAGATGTAGAAACAACCTATTTTGTAATTCTTCTTTTATATAAATATTTAAGCTACAGGTGTAGCAATACTATAATTTTAATGGACTACTATCTTAAATATATTATTAACCCCTAAACCGGAAAACCCCCACACCGCAATAAACCTAATTACCCTGTTACCCCTAAACCGCAAAAAAACCCACATTGCAATACACCTAATAACCCTATTAACCTCTAAACCGCAAAAACCCCACATCGCAATAAACCTAATTACCCTATTAACCCCTAAACCGCAAAAAAAACCACATTGCAATACACCTAATTACCCTATTAACCCCTAAACCGCAAAACCCCTACATCGCAATAAACCTATTTACCCTATTAACCCCTAAACTGCAAACCCCTACATCGCAATAAACCTATTTAACGTATTAACCCTTTAAACCGCCAAAACAATGCAAATAACTATTTAAATAACTAAGTACACTAACCTAACAACCCTTAACCTAACAACCCCTAACCTAACACCCCCTAACCTAACAACCCCTAACCTAACACCCCATTAAATAAACCCAAATTACCTAAACTAATACATTCTAAAGTTACAAAAAATAAAAAAAGGCTAACATTACAGAAAATAAAAAAATCAAATTTCCAAATTTAACAAAATTAAACCTAATCCCTATGAAAATAAAAAAGACCCCCCAAAATAAAAACACCCCCTACTCTAAGAATAAACTACCAGTAGCCCTTAAAAGAGCTTTTTGCAGGGCATTGCCCCAAGATAATCAGCTCTTTTACAAAAAATATACAAAATCCCACCTAACATTAAACCTCCCCACCCCCCAAAATAAAAGAACCTAACACTAAAAAATCTAAACTACCCATTGCCCTGAAAAGGGCATTTGTTTGGGCATTGCCCATAAAAGGGCATTAAGCTCTTTTACTGCCCATCCCTAATATAAATTAAAAAAAAAACTTAAAAAATCCTAAGTCTAACCCCCAGGATGGTACTCACGGTTCCTGAAATCCGGCAGAGAAGGTCCTGTTCCAGGCGGTGAAGTCTTCTTCCAAACGCAACCTCTTCTTCTTCCAGGAACATCCTGCGCAGAGCAGAGCTGAAGACTGAAGACCGCAAAGCTGAAGACGGCGATCCTGGAACAGCAGACTGTCTACCGCAGAGCCATGGAGTGTGGAGGATCCTCCTCGTACGATCTCCGCCGTACACTGAAGAATCAAATCAGCCAATAGGAATTCAAGGGACGCCATCTTTAATCGCGTACCTTGAATTCACTATTCAGTGTATGGCGGAGATCATAAGAAGATGATTTTCAACGCTCCATGGCGGCCTGCAGTTCCAGGGTCGCCAGTTCTTCAACTTCGCAGTCTTCAGTCTTCAGCTCCGCGCAGGATGTTTCTGGAAGATAAAGAGGTTGCGCTTGGAAGAAGACTTCACCGCCTGAAACAGGACCTTCTCCGCTGGACTTCAGGAACCGTGAGTACCAACCTGGGGGTTAGACTTGGAATTTTTAAGGTTTTTTTTGGGGGTTTGTTTTATTTAGATTAGGGATGGGCAGTAATAGAGCTAAATGCCCTTTTAAGGGCAATGCCCAAACAAATGCTTTTTTCAGGGCAATGGGTAGTTTATGTTTTTTTAGTGTTAGGTTCTTTTATTTTGGGGGATGGGGGGGTTTAATGTTAGGTGGGACTTGTATATTTTTTGTAAAAGAGCTGATTATCTTGCTAAAAGCCCTTTTAAGGGCTACTGGTAGTTTATTCTTAGAGTAAGGGGTGTTTTTATTTTGGGGGTCTTTTTATTTTCATAGGGATTAGGTTTAATTTTGTTAAATTTGGAAATTTGATTTTTTATTTTCTGTAATGTTAGCCTTTTTTTATTTTTTGTAAACTTAGTTTTTTTATTTTTTGTAACTTTAGAATGTATTAGTTTAAGTAATGTGGATTTATTTAATGGGGTGTTAGGTTAGGGGTTGCTAGGTTAGGGGGTGTTAGGTTAGGGTACTTAGTTATTTAGATAGTTATTTGCATTTTAGTTTTTGCGGTTTAAAGGGTTAATAAGTTAATTAGGTTTATTGCGATGTGGGAGTTTTGTGGTTTAGGGGTTAATAGGGTAAACAGGTTTATTGCGATGTGGGGGTTTTGCCGTTTAAGAGTTAATAGGGAAAATTGGTTTATTGCGATGTAGAGGTTTTGCAGTTTAGGGGTTAATAGGGAAATTAGGTATATAGCAATGTTGGTGTTTTGCTGTTTAGGAGTTAATACTTCGTGTAGGAATTTTTTTTGTTATATTTCGTGCGGGCTGTGTTTTTTTTTTTTTTTTTAAATACTTGATGCGGGCGGTTAGTTTTTTAAAAAAAATACTTTAATGTGGGCGATTAGTTGTTGTTTTTGTAATGTACCTTCGGTGGATTCTTTCACCAGCCTGCCATTTTCGGAACATTCCATTGAGGATGCGTGCGCAACTGCCAACGGCGACGGACATTACAAACGCAATTATAGTATAGATGGATATTGCATATGCTTTTACATGTTTTCATCTACTTAACTGCAAAGGGCTCCAATGCACTTATACATATACTTATACATGTCTAAATATGTATATGTATGTATGTATGTGTGTATATATATATATCTATAGATATATATCTATATATATATATATATATCTATATATATGTGTGTTTAAATGTATAATGCACATATGTATTTAGTCATTGGTTCTCTTCCCAAGTCCCTTTGAAATCAGACCTGCATGTCCCTGCAAATTTAACTCTGGGGTTATAGATCAGACAAACAAATTTGCTTATAGAAAATAACTATCTGCTGCCTGCTCGGTCTGTGCTGAGTCTTTCTCAGTAGAATTTGTAATGTGCTCTGCTAACTCCCACTAATCTGTATGTGCAGCAGGATGAAAATAACAAGGCACTGTGATTATAAAATACTGCATTACCCAGGAAACACTTCTAAAGCTTTAATTCCGCTAAATAAACCCCACTTGCCTCACTTCACATTGTGTATTTTTGTACATTTGTTTACGAACAAATAACTAAATAACCATTTAACAAATTAACAAAATACACTGAACAAATGATTCATTCAATACTGGTTTTGTTCATTCATTAATCTGACAATACAGGAAGAATGCAGGAAGAATAGCCAATAGAAAGAGCCAATAGAAAGGGCCAATAGAAAGAGCCAATAGAAAGAGCCAATAGAAAGGGCCAATAGAAAGAGCCAATAGAAAGAGCCAATAGAAAGAGCCAATAGTCATGTATAAGGGCCTATAGCAGGCCCGAAATGTTTAGCACTTGTCTTATGGACCCTGTTTTAAAGGGAGATAAAACCCACATTTTTTTCTTTCATGATTCAGATAAAACAGACAATTTTAAACAACTTTCAAATTTACTTCTATTATCAAATGTTCTTTGTTTTTATTTGTTATCCTTTGTTGAAAAGCAGGGATGTAAGATCAGAAGTGTGCACGTGTCTGCAGCACTGTATGGCAGCAGTTTTGCTACACTGTTACACATTAGCAAGAGCACCAGATGGCAGCACTGTTCCCTGTCATTTAGTGCTCCAGACATGTGCACGGTATCTATTTAGATATCTCTTTAACAAAGAATAATAAGAGAACTGAGCAAATTTGATAATAGAAATACATTGGAAAAGTTTTTAAATTTGTATTCTATATCTGAATCATGAAAGAAAAAAATGTGGGTTTTATGTCCCTTTAAGAAAATAAAGCCCTTTTATATCTTGGAGGTTGGAATCTGCTTTGTATGGTTCATTGGTGAGACTAGGCTGTGACTCTGTGCCCCAGTACTGCACGTGTGCTGTTTTCCACATACCTAGGTCACATCTCAAGTAGGTACTGTATATGTTTACAATAACATGTGCCAAAAAGTGATACCATAACAATATCAAGTGCCAAAGTCATACACTGAAAAAATATACTTCATTAATAAAGTTACAAAAGAGTCCCAGGGTTGTTCTTAGCAATGAGTTCCTCAAAAACAAAGAAAAACTGTGTAATACTGTTTAAAAGAGTATTTATTCCAGAAAACAGAATACTCCCAAACAGGTATCTACGTTAACTGCAAGATAAACATTTAAACATATATCTCTGTGACAAACAGGATCTCATCACAATATATTTATTCACAATCTGAATAACAGCATTTAAAACAGAATTAAAAACAAACATGCACTTCCATCACTCTGAGCTAAAACAAGGGGAACAGTTTAGTCCGCTAAGTGACGTTACCAAACGTGCTCTCCAGACCTGCTCCTAGACGCCACTCTGTGTTACGCTGGTTCTCTGCCCTTCCTGGTGATGTGGCTTTTTCAATGATAATGCATCCTTCTCTGTCCAAGATTTAAATTGCCCACTTCATCTTCTCATTGGTCAATATGAAAAGTCCCAGGTTTAATATTGTCTGTATATCTAGGTTAAAAAGAGGGGGGGGGGGGGGCAATGGACATGTAGAAGTATTTGAAATACTTAACAAATAATATGTATTAATATTGACCAAAGACTGTCACTGGATAACAGGAGTGACTATAATTGTTCAGTACTATGTCTAGTGATTCCTAAATTCTTTTAGATCATGTATTTACTCACTCAGTTTTACTCACGGCACAAATAAGACACAATAGACAACCACATTTATGTAACCAGAAGCAATAACAATATTCAATTCTGCAAATATTAGGATATTCTATATAACCAGTATTACTATACAAGGTTAATAGTTGTTCTATGAATGAATTTAAATTACGTCAGGCAATAGTTCTTATGGAAAAATTATATTACCAACCAGTAGTGAGGACCTTAGACAGGATAAAGCAGGCTCTGGTCAAGAATGGAAAGGATGAGTGAGGACCCTCCTGGTGTGATGGTACAGGATCTTGTAAAATGGGTTCTCCTCATCCATAGTTAAGTAGACTTCTTATACTGTAAATTTTATTCTTTTCTTATCCAACCCAATTGGATGTATACATTCCCATTGGATGGGTCAGCTTGCTTACTAAATAGTAAACATTAGATAGAGTACCTGACCCCACCTTGTATGTTAAAGTATTTCCAAAGTCTACTCACTAGAGGCGCAGTAGGTTTACTTCACTCCCATGTAATAGACTTTGAGGATAAGTATCATTATACATAAGCATATATTGTTCAAATATCTTCTATGTGGGCTAATGTCATCAGTTTACCATTATTTCTCTTGTAAGGTGTATCCAGTCCACGGATTCATCCATTACTTGTGGGATATTCTCCTTCCCAACAGGAAGCTGCAAGAGGATCATCCACAGCAGAGCTGTCTATATAGCTCCTCCCCTAACTGCCACCTCCAGTCATTCTCTTGCAGCTCTCGACAAGGGAAGTAGCTAGAGAGATGTGGTGAATTAGTGTCGTTTATCTTCAATCAAAAGTTTGTTATTTTTAAACGGTGCCGGCGTTGTACTGTTTTTTTTACCTCAGGCAGAAATTAGAAGAAGAATTTGCCTGAGGTTTTTGATGATCTTAGCAGCTTGTAACTAAGGTCCACTGCTGTTCTCACACATAACTGAAGAGTATGGGGAAACTTCAGCTGGGAGAACGGCCTGCAGAATTAACTGCCCTGAGGTATGTTCAGTATATTATTTTCTAGAGGATGATAAGAACTAGAAAATGCTGACAGTGCCTGATATAGTTAAGGTAAGCCTGAGTGCAGTGATTTAATAAAGACTGGCATCATGCTTGCAGTAAAGGGTAATTTTCATATTACTTTCTATCATGGCTTAGTATGTAAAACGTTTGCATATATATAAAGAACGTTTTTTACTGAAGTGATAAATCTTTATTTGGGCCTAGTTTCCACATGGCTGTTATTTTACTCCTAGGAATAGTTTTTTAAGGCCCTCTGACTTTGAGTGCATGGTGGGAGGGGCCTATTTTCACGCTCTAACTGCGCAGTTGTTTTTACATTCTGAGACATCCAGCTTCCCTGAAGGAGTTTTCTGACATATTGGATCTCTGTAAAGGGTTTATGTGCCTACAAAAGTCGTTTTATGGGAAGGTAGGAGCCACAGTAGAACTGTGGCAGTTTGCTTGTGATTGTTATAACGGTTTTTACCGTTTTTTTGCTTCGTTTTTGAACCTGAGGGGTTAATCATCCATTTGCAAGTGGGTGCAATGCTATTTTAGTCTATTATATACACTGTAAAAATTTCATAGAGTTAACTGCTTTTTTCACTGTTTTGCAGTTTTTGTGTTTGTTTTTTTCCCTTAAAGGCACAGTACCGTTTTTTATATTCTGCTTTTTCACATTAATTAAAGTGTTTTCAAAGCTTGCTGGTCTCATTACTAGTCTGTTAAACATGTCTGACATAGAGGAAACTCCTTGTTCATTATGTTTAGAAGCCATTGTGGAACCCCCTCTTAGAATGTGTACCAAATGCACTGATCTTACTATAAGTTATAAAGATCATATTCTGGCTTTAAAAGATTTATCACCAGAGGAAATTGACAAGGGGGAAGTTATGCCGACTAACTCTCCCACGTGTCAGAGCCTTTAACTCCCGCTCAAGGGGCGCCAAGTACATCTAGCGCGCCCATTGCGTATACTTTACAAGACATGGCGGCAGTTATGAATCATACTCTTACAGAAGTATTGTCCAAACTGCCAGGGTTACCAGGAAAGCGAGACAGCTCTGGGGCTAGAACAAATACAGAGCTCTCTGACGCTTTAGTGGCTATGTCCGATATATCCTCACAATGTGCAGAAGCCGAAGAAGGAGAGCTTCTATCTGTGGGTGATTTTTCTGACTCAGGGAAGACACTTCAACCTGATTCTGATATGTCTACATTTAAATTTAAGCTTGAACACCTCCGCATGTTGCTCAGGGAGGTTTTAGCAACTCTGGATGACTGTGACGCCATTGTAGTCCCAGGGATATTGTGTAAATTGGATAAACACTACGCAGTGCCTGTTTACACAGATGTTTTTCCAATACCTAAGAGGTTTTCAGAAATTATTACTAAGGAATGGGATAGACCAGGTGTACCGTTCTCTCCCCCTCCCGTTTTTAAAAAGATGTTTCCCATAGATGCCGCTACACGGGACTTGTGGCAAACGGTCCCTAAGGTGGAGGGAGCAGTCTCTACTCTAGCGAAGCGTACAACTATCCCTGTCGAGGACAGTTGTGCTTTTCTAGATCCAATGGACAAAAAATTAGAGGGTTACCTTAAGAAAATTTTTATTCAACAAGGTTTTATTCTCCAGCCCCTTGCATGCATTGCCCCTGTCACTGCTGCTGCGGCCTTCTGGTTTGAGTCTCTAGAAGAGGCTCTACAGGTAGAAACCCCATTGGATGATATCCTTGACAAGCTTAAAGCTCTTAAGCTAGCCAATTCATTTGTTTCTGACGCTGTTGTTCATTTAACCAAACTAACGGCTAAGAACTCAGGTTTTGCTATTCAGGCGCGTAGGGCGCTATGGCTTAAATCCTGGTCAGCTGACGTTACTTCAAAGTCTAAGCTTCTCAACATTCCCTTCAAGGGGCAGACCCTATTCGGGCCTGGACTGAAGGAGATCATTTCTGATATTACTGGAGGAAAAGGTCACGCCCTTCCTCAGGATAGATCCAACAAATTAAGGACTAAACAGTCTAATTTTCGTGCCTTTCGAAACTTCAAGAGTGGCGCAGCTTCAACTTCCTCTAATACAAAACAAGAGGGAACTTTTGCCCAGTCCAAGCCGTTCTGGAGACCTAACCAGGCTTGGAACAAAGGAAAACAGGCCAAAAAACCTGCTGCTGCCTCTAAGACAGCATGAAAGATCAGCCCCCGATCCGGCAACGGATCTAGTAGGGGGCAGACTTGCTCTCTTCGCCCAGGCTTGGACAAGAGATGTCCAGGATCCCTGGGCATTGGAAATCGGGTCCCAGGGATATCTTCTGGACTTCAAAGCTTCTTCCCCAAAAGGAAGATTTCATCTCTCACAATTATCTGCAAACCAGATAAAGAAAGAGGCATTCTTACATTGTGTTCAAGACCTCCTAGTTATGGGAGTGATCCACTCAGTTCCAAAGGAGGAATAGGGGCAAGGCTTCTATTCAAATCTGTTTGTGGTTCCCAAGAAAGACGGAACCTTCAGACCAATCTTAGATCTCAAGATCCTAAACAAATTTCTCAGGGTCCCATCCTTCAAGATGGATACTATTTGAACCATCCTACCTATGATCCAGGAGGGTCAATATATGACTACCGTGGACTTAAAGGATGCTTATCTGCACATTCCGATACACAGAGATCATCATCGGTTTCTCAGGTTCGCCTTCCTAGACAGGCATTACCAGTTTGTGGCTCTTCCCTTTGGGTTAGCTACGGCACCAAGAATCTTTACGAAGGTTCTGGGGTCACTCCTAGCGGTCCTAAGGCCGCGGGGTATAGCAGTAGCCCCTTACCTAGATGACATTCTAATACAGGCGTCGAATTTTCAAATCACCAGGTCCCATACAGACATTGTTCTGGCATTCCTGAGGTCGCATGGGTGGAAAGTGAAGGAAGAAAAGAGTTCTCTATCCCCTCTCACAAGAGTTTCCTTCCTAGGAACTCTGATAGATTCTGTAGAAATGAAGATTTTCCTGACAGAGGCCAGGTTGTCAAAACTCCTAAATTCCTGCTGTGTTCTTTATTCTACTTCTCGCCCTTCAGTGGCTCAGTGTATGGAAGCTATCGGCTTAATGGTAGCGGCAATGGACATAGTGCCGTTTGCCCGCCTACATCTCAGACCGCTGCAACTTTGCATGCTCAGTCAGTGGAATGGGGATTACACAGATTTGTCCCCTCTACTAAATCTGGATCAAGAGACCAGGGATTCTCTTCTCTGGTGGCTATCTCGGGTCCATCTGTCCAAGGGTATGACCTTCCGCAGGCCAGATTGGACAATAGTAACGACAGATGCCAGCCTTCTGGGCTGGGGTGCAGTCTGGAACTCCCTAAAAGCTCAGGGCTTGTGGACTCAGGAGGAGACACTCCTTCCGATAAACATTCTGGAACTAAGAGCGATATTCAATGCTCTTCAGGCTTGGCCTCAGCTAGCTGCGGTCAGGTTCATCAGATTTTAGTCGGACAATATCACGACTGTAGCCTACATTAACCATCAAGGGGGAACAAGGAGTTCCCTAGCAATGTTGGAGGTTTCAAAAATAATTCTATGGGCAGAGGTTCACTCTTGCCATCTATCAGCTATCCATATCCCAGGAGTAGAGAACTGGGAGGCGGATTTTCTAAGTCGACAGACTTTTCATCCGGGGGAGTGGGAACTCTATCCGGAGGTGTTTGCACAGTTGATTCAACTTTGGGGCAAACCAGAACTGGATCTCATGGCGTCTCGTCAGAACCCCAAGCTCCCTTGTTACGGATCCAGGTCCAGGGATCCCAAGGCAGCGCTGATAGATGCTCTAGCAGCGCCTTGGTCTTTCAACCTGGCTTATGTGTTTCCACCGTTTCCTCTGCTCCCTTGTCTGATTGCCAAGATCAAGCAGATGAGAGCTTCAGTGATTTTGATAGCACCTGCGTGGCCACGCAGGACTAGGTATGCAGATCTGGTGGACATGTCATCCCTTCCACCATGGACTCTACCGCTGAGGCAGGACCTTCTACTTCAGGGTCCTTTCAAGCATCCAAATCTAATTTCTCTGCGTCTGACTGCTTGGAGATTGAACGCTTGATTTTATCAAAACGTGGTTTCTCCGAGTCGGTCATTGATACCTTAATTCAGGCTCGAAAGCCTGTCACCAGGAAAATCTATCATAAGATATGGTGTAAATATCTTCATTGGTGTGAATCCAAGGGTTACTCATGGAGTAAAGTCAGGATTCCCAGGATATTATCTTTTCTCCAATAACGATTGGAGAAGGGATTGTCAGCTAGTTCCTTAAAGGGACAGATTTCTGCTCTGTCTATTCTTTTGCTGGCGGATGTTCCAGACGTTCAGGCATTTTGTCAGGCTTTAGTTAGAATCAAGCCTGTGTTTAAACCTGTTGCTCCGCCTTGGAGTTTAAATTTAGTTCTTAAAGTTCTTCAAGGGGTTCCGTTTGAACCTCTGCATTCCATAGATATCAAGCTTTTATCTTGGAAAGTTCTGTTTCTGGTAGCTATCTCTTCGGCTCGAAGAGTTTCAGAGTTATCTGCCTTGCAGTGTGATTCCCCTTATCTGATCTTCCATGCAGATAAGGTAGTTTTGCGTACCAAACCTGGGTTTCTTCCTAAGGTGGTATCTAATAAGAATATCAATCAGGAGATTGTTGTTCCGTCACTGTGTCCTAATCCTTCTTCAAAGAAAGAACGTCTTTTACACAATCTTGATGTGGTTCGTGCTTTAAAGTTTTATTTACAAGCTACTAAAGATTTTCGTCAAACATCTGCATTGTTTGTTGTCTACTCTGGACAGAGGAAAGGCCAAAAGGCTTCAGCAACTTCTCTTTCTTTTTGGTTAAGAAGTATAATCCGCTTAGCTTATGAGACTGCTGGCCAGCAGCCTCCTGAAAGAATTACAGCTCATTCCACTAGAGTGGTGGCTTCCACATGGGCTTTTAAAAATGAGGCTTCTGTTGAACAGATTTGTAAGGCGGCGACTTGGTCTTCTAAATTCTACAAATTTGATACTTTTGCTTCTTCGGAGGCTATTTTTGGGAGAAAGGTCTTACAGGCAGTGGTGCCTTCCGTTTAAGCGCCTGCCTTGTCCCTCCCTTCATCCGTGTCCTATAGCTTTGGTATTGGTATCCCACAAGTAATGGATGAATCCGTGGACTGGATACACCTTACAAGAGAAAACAAAATTTATGCTTACCTGATAAATTTATTTCTCTTGTGGTGTATCCAGTACACGGCCCGCCCTGTCATTTTAAGACAGGTGTTTTTTATTTTTAAACTACAGTCACCACTGCACCCTATAGTTTCTCCTTTCTCTTGCTTGTCTTCGGTCGAATGACTGGAGGTGGCAGTTAGGGGAGGAGCTATATAGACAGCTCTGCTGTGGGTGATCCTCTTGCAGCTTCCTGTTGGGAAGGAGAATATCCCACAAGTAATGGATGAATCCGTGGACTGGATACACCACAAGAGAAATAAATTTATCAGGTAAGCATAAATTTTGTTTTTAATGGGCTATATTATATATATATCCGGAAATAATTATTTTATTCAGCTCAAAAAAGCAATATTTCAAAAAGTTGCTTTTATGAGTTAAATAAAATCATTTTCTTTACCTTGTTATTTTGGGTGTTCAGTGCAGCTTTCTAATTGTCATTTTGTATATTTTTGGGGTGTACAGCTAAAACACTGTAATCTTACTATACTTACTAAATGTTATTGGAAGCATACTTAAATATTTTGAGGGAATGCCGGTATTTATCCTATGCAATATAAATACTAATATTATAGCAGCTGAGGTTCTTTCTATAAAGTTCAATAGGGCGCACATTTTAGCGTAAGGGCTGTCTATATCACTATACAGGTTCTCGAGCTGAAGGACAGACTTCTGCATTGCAATATAAAGTCTAAAAATTAATCCCAAAGTTTTTGCCTAATTTCCCTTAAAGAGACACTCATGTCAAAATTAAACTTTCATGACCCAGACAACTTTCCAATTTACTTCCAATTAACAAAATGTGCACAGTTTTTTTATATATATATTTACACTTTTTGAGTCACCAGCTCCTACTGAGCATGTGCAAGAATTATCGGTATATACGTATGCTAGTCCTAAAGCCCATTTACACGTGCCATTTTTTGCAGTACAGCGGTTCTCACCCCTTGCTATCTCTCCCCCTCTCTCTTGCTCTCTCTCTCCCCACTCTCTATTGCTCTCTCTCTCCCCCCTCTCTTTTGCTCTCTCTCCCCCCTCTCTTTTGCTCTCTCTCTCTCTCCCCCTCTTTTTGCTCTCTCTTTCCCCTCTCTCTTTTGCTCTCTTACTCCCCTCTCTCTTTTGTTCTCTCTCTCTCCCCCTCTCTTGCTCTATCTCTCCCCTCTCTTGCTCTCTCTCTCTCCCCCTCTCTTTTGCTCTCTCTTCCCCTCTCTTGCTCTCTTTCTTCCCCTTCTCTTTTGTTCTCTCTCTCCCCCTCTCTTTTGCTCTCTCTCGACCCCCTCTCTTTCCCCCTCTCTCTTTTGCTCTCTCTCTCCCCCTCTCTTTTGCTCTCTCTCTCTCCCCCTCTTTTGCTCTCTCTCTACTCCCTCTCTTTTCCTCCTCTTTTGTTCTCTCTCTCCCTTTAGCTTATGGTAAAGGGTATAAAAGTCAGAGCCACAAAAATGATTGTATAGCCAATTAGCAAATCTAGGAAAGTATTCCAGCTTGTTTTTCTCTAGAAGTATTCTGTATACATTTTTACCAATATCTCAACTGCATATCTTACCCAGAGTTATTTGGTGTATTGGTAACAATGTATACAGAATACTTCTGGGGATAAGCAAGTTGAGATTCTTCCATAGATGTGCCAATTGGCCATTCAATCATTTTTGTGGCTCTGATTATTATTTGAACTAGATTTTGAAGGCAGAGAAAGCTGACCATATGACACACGCAGGGTAGGAATATTTATGGTAACATTTTGCAATGTGCATTTAGAAAAGACTGCAAGCAAACTACTGTCAAGTCCTTCCGGCTTCTAAGTGGTTAAACAAATTGAAGGTCACTAGTAGCTTGTTATTCTATGTAAAGCCAGCTTGTCTTGTACAGCCAGAGGGAAAAAAATAACAGCTCAGTGATCCAGCAGAGGGGACAGGCTGCGTCAGGCTACACAATAAGGTGACCAGCTGGGCGATGATCCCAGAAATTAACCCTTTATTCCCTAGCACTGTGCATATTATTGTCAGCCCAACTACTCACATAGCACTCTCTAGTGACAATAAAGAAATAGCTCTCTCATTTCTTCAGATACATGTTTAAAGAGGTTATTCAGCTTACTGAGTGAGTGGGGTACAATAGACAGCCTCACTGTTTAACTAAAAAAAGAACCAGTTTTTGGTAATTCTAGTACCGTGGTATTATTGTCCGTCCTGCACTATAAAAATCTGCCCTGAGGTGTAGACTTGGCATGGAGGATGTCTGTGACTGGGGGAATCAGACATGACTTCTTTGCTGGACTTACCAATATACGGCCAGATTACGAGTTTTGCGTTAGCGGCTATGCGGTGCTAACGATCAGTTTTTTCTCACCGCTCACTTACATACAGCGCTGGTATTACAGGTTTTTATAAACCCGGCGTTAAAAAGCAAGAAGTGAGCGTTGAGCAAAATTGTGCTCCTTACTGCACTCCAATACCAGCACTGCTTAAAACAGCGGTGAGCTGGTTGTACGTGCTTGTGCAAGATTTCCACATAGACATCAATGGGGAGAGCCGGCTGAGAAAAAGTCTAATACCTGCAAAAAAGCAGCGTAAAGCTCAGTAACGCAGCCCCATTGATTCCTATGGGGAAATAAAAGTTATGTTTACACCTAACACCCTAACATGAACCCCGAGTCTAAACACCCCTAATCTTACACTTATTAACCCCTAATCTGCAACCCCCGACATCGTCGCCACCTACATTATACTTATTAACCCCTAATCTGCTGCTCCGGACACCGCCGCCACCTACATTATACTTATGAAACTCTAATCTGCTGCCCCCAACATCGCCGACACCTACATTATATTTATTAACCCCTAATCTCCCTCCCCCAATGTAGCTGCAACCTAACTACACTTATTAACCCCTAATCTTCCGCCCCAACGTCGCTGCCACTATAATAAACATATTAACCCCTAAACCGCCGCACTCCCGCCTCACAAACATTAGTTAAATATTATTAACCCCTAATCTGCCGTCCCTAACATTGCTGCCACCCAGGGCCGCCATCAGGGGGTGACAGGGGTGACTGCTGTCAGGGGCCCAATGGGCCAGGGTGGCCCCATGAGGCAAGAACTAAAAAAAAAAAAAATTTTTTTTTTTTACATTTTTGGCAGCCACCAGTTGGTACTACAGCAGAGTGCTAATTGAGCATGGGAAATGTTATTACAAGGAGTAAAGTATTAGCATATGAGAGGATTTCTGAGTGTGCACTAAATCACTATGCACAGTGTGAGACAGACTTGGCACTTTACTTGTACAGTGTGTGCCTGAGTCAGACGGCAGATCACTTTCATTTGCAGAGAAGGTAGGACTTACTTAACAAATGTTTTTTATTTCTTTGTGCAATTTCAGATTGTAACTTCAATGTGGTAGTAGTTGTATGGTGGGGCCAGAGGTCCATAAAAACACATTTTCTTTTAGCAGCAGTGTATTTATGATTATTTGACAATGCTGTAAAAATTCTATATTTAAAACCATGCAGAAATGTTTCCTCCTCAATACACAAATGGTAGGTGCCCTTTTGGCAGATATATATATATATATATATATATATATATATATATATATATATATATATATTACATTCCAGTTTACTGCCCTTTTGTGCAAGGACTTTCCAGATGCAAGGAGGCATTTTATCATTTATAGTTTTACATCTGCATAAAATGTTATACTCTCAAACTAAGATTGCTCAGTGTTTGAAATGAGACAGGTTAACTTAAAACTGGTCAGTTTACACTACAGCTGACTGAATTTTGAAATACATACCAACAAGCCTAAATCCTGCATTTAACCAGATCTAATGGTATGAGTACCACAGCTTATGGTTCCACCAAGACCATATAGAGTACAGCATTTTCAAAATCCATAAGTACAGCTGACAGATGGGAACATTTGTACACTATATTTGAAGTGGTGCTCTTGGTTGGGGAAAATGGGGAAAAAACAAACAAACATATGTCAACCTTTTAAAAGTACTTTTCTTCATCTAGCAATCTACCCAGATCATTAATGTACAATTTTGAATTCACAGAATTATTTTTGTTTGCACAGTTACAAATATGATTCTTTAAAAAGTGATCTCTTAATTGCTGCAATTTTTTTTATCATGCGTGTCACACACTGTTGATTTAGGGGATGCAAGGTGCATAAATCTTTACTCCTGTGAGTGTTTCTGTGGGTGTCTGTGTTTATGTCTTTGTGCTTTGGTTTGTGTCTCTATGAGTGTGTATGTATTTTTTTTCTGTGGATCTCTCTGTGAGGGTGTGTGCATATGTCTTTGATATTTTTCTATGGGTGTCTCTGTGAGGGTGTGTGTATGTTTGTCTTTGTGTATTTTCTCTGGATGCCTCTGTGAGGGTGGGTGTGTATGTCTGTGTTTTCTGTGGATGTCTCTGTGAAGGTGTGTGTTTTCTGTGGGTGTCTCTGTGAGGGTGTGTGTATGTCTTTGTGTGTTTTCTGTGGATTTCTCACTGAGGGTGTTTGTATGTGTCTTTGTGTGTTTTATGTGGTTGTCTCTCTGTGTGTGTATGTCTTTGTGTGTTTTCTGTGGGTGTCTCTGTGTGTGTGTGTATGTCTTTGTGTGTTTTCTGAGGCTGTCTATGTTGGTGTTTCCTTGGGTGTATGTGCAAGTTTGTGTGTGTGTGTCCATTGTCTGTTTCTTTTTAGAACATTTTGACCTTACTACTGATTATTCACATCTTTCTACAGACTTTGAGCTAACAAGACCTTTCCGGAAGTCACTAATTCACCAATTAACCTTTAAATTATTGTTTAGGCAGTTCAGGGCCCTTTCTTTCAGCTACTGCATGCTGTTGTCATCATTTAGTTGGCATCTTCCTTTACAAAAAGATAATCAGAACTCCATATTTTGTTTTCTAAATCTCCTTTTTTTTTTTTTTTTACAAAATTGTAGTTTACCTCATTACTTGTCAGGTCAATGTAAACAAGTGCTGGGTGTCTGTGTCTGAGTGTGTTTCTTTGCATGTCTGCTAGAGTGTCTATATATAAATCCTTATGTGTGAGTGTGTGTGTGTGTTTCAGTGTGTGAGTGTGTCTGTGTTTGTGTATGCTACTACCTTTACAACATTTCCAAGTTTAAATAGACACTTAAGAATAAAGTGCATATACGTTTTAGTTACTTGGTAAAAAATGGCACATGTCAAAGGAGGGGGGGGGCCTGATCAATGGTGAAGTCAGGGGCCCCAAAATTTCTAGTGGCGGCCCTGCCAGTGCCACCTACCAACATTTATTAACCCCTAATCTGCCACTCCCAACGTCGCTGCCAATATACTAAAGGTATTAACCCCTAAACCTAGGTCTAACCCTAACCCTAACACCCTTTAACTTAAATATAATTACAATAAATCTAAATAAAAATTAATATTAGTACCTAAATAATTCCTATTTAAAACTAAATACTTACCTGTAAAATAAACCCTAAGCTAGCTACAATATAACTAATAGTTACATTGTAGCTAGCTCAGGGTTTATTTTTATTTTACAGGCAAGTTTGTATTTATTTTAACTAGGTAGAATAGTTACTAAATAGTTATTCAATATTTAATAACTACCTAGCTAAAATAAATACAAAAGTACTTGTAAACTAAAACCTAACCTAAGTTACACTAACACCAAACACTACACTACAATTATTATTATTATTATTATTATTATTATCATTTATTTGTATAGCGCCGCCAAATTCCGTAGCGCTGGGTACAATGATAGGGGTATACAATGACAAAAATTTGTTATACAATACAAAACATAACAAGACTAAACAAATCTAGCACAGGAGGAAGAGGGCCCTGCTCCGGAGAGCTCACAGTCTATAGGTTTAGGGTGCAGAGACATAAGGTTGGGGTAGCTTGTTACATCGGTTGTATTTGCAGCAGTGAGTCAGGCAGTTCATGTACATGTATTAGCTTGGTTCGGATGCGGGATGGAGGAGAGATGGTAAGCCTCTCTGAATAGGTGGGTTTTCAAGGATCTTCTGAAGCTATACAAGGTTGGAGACAGTCTGATGGAGCGGGGTAGAGAGTTCCAGAGGACAGGAGCAGCACGTGCGAAGTCTTGGAGGCGGGAGTGGGATGTAGAGATAACAGGGTGTAGAGACGTAGGTCAGAGATTGATCGAAGAGGACGGGATGGGGAGTATTTCACGATGAGAGAGGAGATATAGTTGGTATTTAGACTGTTGAGTGCTTTGTAGGTTAGGGCTAATACTTTAAATTGTATTCTGGAGTGTATGGGGAGCCAGTGTAGAGACTGGCAGAGCGGAGCAGCTGATGTAGATCGTCGGCTTAGGTGGATGAGTCTAGCAGAAGCATTCATAATAGATTGGAGGGAGGAGAGGCAGTGTTTTGGAAGGCCATTTAAGAGTAGATTGCAATAATCAATAATAATATATATAACTTACCTAAATTAAATACAATTAAATAAATTACATACAATTAGCTACAGTACAAAACCCCCCCACTAAATTACAGAAAATAATAAACAAATTACAAGATATTTAAACTAATTACACCTAATCTAATAGCCCTATCAAAATAAAAAAGCCCCCCCCAAATAAAAATAAAAAACTAGCCTAAACTAACCTATCAATAGCCCTTAAAAAAGTAATCAGCTCTTTTACCTGTAAAAAAAAATACAAACAACCCCCCAACAGTAAAACCCACCACCCACACAACTAACCCCCCAAATAAAATACTAACTAAAAAAACCTAAGCTCCCCATTGCCCTGAAAAAGGGCATTTTGGATGGGCATTGCCCTTAAAAGGGCAGTTAGCTATTGCAGGCCCAAACCCTAACCTAAAAATAAAACCCACCCAATACACCCTTAAAAAAACCTAACACTAACCCCCTGAAGATCGACTTACAGTTCTGAAGACCGGACATCCATCCTCAAGGAAGCGGCAGAAGTCTTCATCCAACCGGGCCGAAGTCCTCAATGAAACTGGGAGAAGTCTTCATCCAAGCCGGGCGAATTGGTCCTCCAGACGGGCAGAAGTCTTCATCCAGACGGCATCTTCTATCTTCATCCATCCGACGCAGAGCGGGTCCATCTTCAAGACATCCGAAGCGGAGCATCCTCTTCATCCGGAGTCTTCTTACTGAATGACGCTACCTTTAAGTGATGTCATCCAAGATGGTGTCCCTTAGATTCTGATTGGCTGATAGAATTCTATCAGCCAATCGGAATTAAGGTAGAAAAAATTCTATTGGCTGATGCAATCAGCCAATAGGATTGAGCTCGCATTCTATTGGCTGATCCAATCAGCCAATAGAATGTGAGCTCAATCCTATTGGCTGATTGCATCAGCCAATAGGATTTTTCCTACCTTAATTCCGATTGGCTTATAGAATTCTATCAGCCAATCGGAATCTAAGGGACGCCATCTTGGATGATGTCACTTAAAGGTACCTTCATTCAGTAAGAAGTCTCCGGATGAAGAGGATGCTCCTCGTCGGATGTCTTGAAGATGGACCCGCACCGCTTCGGAAGATAGAAGATGCTGTCTGGATGAAGACTTCTGCCCGTCTGAAGGACCACTTCGCCTGGCTTGGATGAAGACTTCTCCCGGCTTCGTTGAGGACTTCGGCCCAGCTTGGATGAAGACTTCTGCCGCTTCCTTGAGGATGGATGTCCGGTCTTCAGAACTGTAAGTCGATCTTCAGGGGGTTAGTGTTAGGTTTTTTTAAGGGTGTATTGGGTGGGTTTTATTTTTAGGTTAGGGTTTGTGCCTGAAATAGAGCTAACTGCCCTTTTAATGGCAATCAGGAGCTTAGGTTTTTTAGTTGATATTTTATTTGGGGGGTTGGTTGTGTGGGTGATGGGTTTTACTGTTGGGGGGTTTGTTTGTAAAAAATTTTTACAGGTAAAAGAGCTGATTACTTTGGGGCAATGCCCCACAAAAGGACATTTTAAGGGCTATTGATAGTTTAGGCTAGGGGTTCATTTTTTTTATTTTGATAGGGCTATTAGATTAGGTGTAATTAGTTTAAAGATCTGTAATTTGTTTTTTATTTTTTGTAATTTAGTGGGGGTTTTTTTGTGATTTAGCTAATTTAATTTATTTAATTGTTTTTAATTTAGTTAATTTATTTAATTGTATTTAATTTAGTTAATTTATTTAATTGTAGTGTAGTGTTAGTGTAACTTAGGTTAGGTTTTATTTTACAGGTACTTTTGTATTTATTTTAGCTAGGTAGTTATTAAATAGTTAATAACTATTTAGTAACTATTCTACCTAGTTATAATAAATACAAACTTCCCTGTAAAATAAAAATAAACCCTAAGCTAGATACAATGTCACTATTAATTATATTGTAGCTAGCTTAGGGTTTATTTTATAGGTAAGTATTTAGTTTTAAATAGGAATAATGTAGTTAATTATAGTAGGTTTTATTTATTTAGATTTATTTAAATTATATTTAAGTTAGGGGGTGTTAGGGTTAGGGTTAGACTTAGATTTAGGGGTTAATTAATTTAATATAGCGGCGGCAACGTTGGGGACGGCAGATTAGGGGTTAATAAATGTAGGTAGGTGGCGGCGATGTTAGGGATAGCAGATTAGGGATTAATATTATTTAACTAGTGTTTGCGAGGCTGGAGTTTAGGGGTTAATATGTTTATTATAGTTGCGGCGATGTCCGGAGCGGCAGATTTGGGGTCAATAGGTAGTTTATGGGTGTTAGTGTACTTTTTAGCACTTTAGTTATGAGTTTTATGCTACGGCGTTGTACCATAAAACTCTTAACTACTGACTTTAGAATGCGTTAGGGATCTTGGCGGTAGATGGTGTACCGCTCACTTTTTGGCCTCCCAGGACAGACTCGTAATACCGTCGCTATGGAAGTCCCATAGAAAAAAGACTTTACAAAGTTTACGTAAGTCGTTTTGCGGTAAGGCCAAAGAAGTGTGCGGTATACCTGCAAGACTCGTAATAACAGCAGGCGTAAAAAAGCAGCGTTAGGACCTGTTAACGCTGCTTTTTCAGCTTAACGCAAAACTCGTAATCTAGCCGATATTGTTTAGATGTTGTTGCATCTCAGGCACTTTGCATTAAAACAGCAGAATATATAATAGTATACAAGGATTGGTATTTTGCGTATATGAATATTTACATGGACTCTGCAGCAGGATATAAAAGTCATTTGAAACACATTAAGGGGAAAACTATTTGACAGTGCACTGTCCCTTTAACTCTGACTTTACTGTCCTTGTAGTAGTTAAAAGTAACATTCAGCAATATTCCAGTCCATCAGTAGTTACATGTATTATGATCTAAAATACTTCTAAAAAAAAGATGTGTTCTTTTGAAATCAATGGGAGATGGTTTTTCTTCCTGTCTGCTAGTTTCCTGTGTTCTACGTTGTTGCAAATAATTAAGCTACATTTAGCCTTAGTTTCCCACTGGATTAAAAAAAATCTGATGCAACCGTTGTCATATTAACTGCATCCAAACCAAGACTTGTACTGGGTGTTATTACAGCAACCTATAGGATTATAAAATCTGGAGTAAATTTATGTGATCAGTAATCAGTCATCTAAAATAATTCTATGTTAAATATAATTCTAAAATAAAATCACAGTTCACAATGTTACAGTAGAACAGCGTTTATCAACATTTTTTGTAGCAAGTACCCCTGTAGGCATTGATTTAATTTCTATGTACCCCAACTGTAGCACCGATATTGATATTTTACATAAGCAAAAATGGAAATCATTTGTATCACGTTATTTCACCAGCTTGTATTATATAAGTTAATGAAGTCAATATTTAGGAATCTGATATTTGTTTTATGTTTTCTGGAATTTAATATTTGCCAATATTACAACCGAGAATAATCAACACATAAAACTCAGATATATAGTTCATTGATATTAATAATTATATGTAATTACTGTGCTTCTTACATTAAAAAAAGAGGAAATTAAAATATTTTCTGCGTGATGAGGAAAGTAATATTTATGGTACCATCTTTCTTTTTTTAATAACCATTTCATACACAGTTTATCTGTCTCATTTTACTGTAGCATACTTCAGTTTGATGCATTTACCTATTTCACAGTGGCATATTTATCTGGCACTTGTCTCTGTGACACTTGGGGGCTGATTTATCAACTCTTCATTTGGCCCCAATGCATCTGTTTTCGCACGAGCCTTCAGGCACGAGTCTTAAGACCGCTGCTCCTTAACTTGTCCTCCACCTCTGAGGTGGCGGACAGCAATCAGCCCGATTGGATACGATCAGGTTGATTAACACCCCCTACTAGTGGCTGATTGGCCGCAAATCTGCAGGGGGTGGCATTGCACAAGGATTTCTTGGGTGAAATACTTGTGCAATGATAAATGCCAACAGCGTATGCTGTCTGCATTTATCGATGTCCACTCGCACTTTGATCATTCGGCCCATGGTCACAGTATTACAATTTCTCACTTCATATCAGTGAAGTTCATCTCCAGCCATCATATGTCGCTAACATCCAGAATCTAAGGTTTTACCAATTTAAAGGGACACTAAACCCAATTTTTTTCTTTCATGATTCAGATAGAGCAGCAATTTTAAGCAACTTTCTAATTTACTCCTATTATCAAATTTTCTTTGTTCTCTTGCAATCTTTATTTAAAAAGCAGGAATGCGATGCATAGGAGCCAGCCCATTTTAGGTTGAGAACCTGGGTTATGCTTGCTTATTGGTGGGTAAATGTAAGCCTCCAAAAGGCAAGCGCTATCCATGGTGCTGAACCTAAAATGGGCTGGCTGCTAAGATTTACATTCCTGCTTTTAAAATAAAGATAGCAAGAGAACAAAGAAATATTGCTAATAAGAGTAAACAAGAAAGTTGCTTAAAATTGAATGCTCTTTGGCCGAATTATCAAATGTCTGTCGGACCTGATCCGCAATACGCTCTCCGTATTCAGCATTGCACCAGCAGCTCACAAGAGCTGCTGGTGCAGCGCCGCCCCCTGCAGACTCGCGGCCAATTGGCCGCCAGCAGGGAGGTGTCAATCAACCCGATCGTACTCGGGTTGAGTTGTGGCGATTCCTGTCCGCCTGCTTAGAGCAGACAGACAGAGTTATGGAGCAGTGGTCTTTAGACCGCTGCTTCATAACTACCGTTTCTGGCGTGTCGGAGCTTGATAAATGGGCCTCTCTATCTGAATCATGAAAGGAACAATTGGGGTTCAGTGTCCCTTTTAGGCGAATCAGTGATTGGGCAGTGGTTCAAACTAGGTAGGGAAATACTCGCACTCTGCCCTGTAGTGCTCAAGGGTAGAAATGAGGAACACAGCTTCCTTTGATGTGTCATGTTTAAAATAGTTACATCAGGAAAAAACATGAAGGCCAATCACTGGACTACCCCTTGCCAATGCCCCAAGTACCCCCCGGGGTAGACATACCACAGGCGGTAGAACACAGAGCCCAAACATGTACAGTGAACAGATACTGTAATCCTGCACTAGGTCACATTTTGGGCTAGATTACAAGCGGAGCGCTAATTTATCACACACCGAGATAAATAACCAGCCATTACATACAATCTAGTTCTTTATCTCTTAGACAGACGTTACTAGATACTTTGGGTCTGTAGGGGTTGAACACATAGGCCTATATTTATCAAAGTCTGTCGGACCTGATCCGACAGTGCGGATCAGGTCCGCCAGACCTCGCTGAATACGGAGAGCAATACGCTCTCCGTATTCAGCATTGCACCAGCAGCTCACAAGAGCTGCTGGTGCAACGCCGCCCCCTGCAGACTCACGGCCAATCGGCCGCCAGCAGGGAGGTGTCAATCAACCCGATCGTACTCAATCAGGTTGATTTCCGGTGATGTCTGTCTGTCTGCTCAGAGCAGGCGGACAGGTTATGGAGCAGCGGTCTTTGTGACCGCTGCTTCATAACTGCTGTTTCTGGTGAGTCTGCAGGCTCGCCAGAAACACGGGGCATTAAGCTCCATTCGGAGCTTGATAGGCCCCATAGGGGTTGATTTAAATCCTTTAGAAAAGTATAAATTATTTATCTTTATGCTTTTCTACAGCTTTTCTAAAGGTTTGTAATAGACCACTAATTTACAATCCCCCTATAAAGGTTTAATTGTACATAGTGAAGCACCTTTGCTATATACGTTGATTATTTATTTTTCCAGCTTTTCATGTAATTTAAATCTGGAAACTGTAGTTTTTCTGCTGTCCTTGAGAGGCTGGAGGAAGTTCCTTTGAGGTCTGACCTTCCTACATATTGCTTAGTGAAAATAACACTCAATAGATTATTTAAAGATGTGTTTAAAATAACACGTTTAAAAGCTTTTAAAACAATCATTTGGCTGCTGTATACATTAAGACCTCAGCCATGCTTCCTGCCCCTGGACACAGTAGTAAGTGACAACTATGTGACAAAAAGATATGCCTATAATATTGTGCTTATTTTTTTATTAATGACTATATAAATACTTTATTTTAGGTAACACCAATTCAATTTATGTAGTTAATTTATGAGTTGGGCTTTCCCTCACCCTCTTTTTCCTCTTTCTCATCATCCTCATGCAAGTTGGAGCTTCTGCCATTTATTAAGACTAATTTGGCCCCTTTAATTTAACAGCTGTCCTCCCTCAGCTTGGAAGCATTAGAGTGGAACCGAGGACAGGGTGCTGCAGGTAATAGCTGCGTAGGGAGATTGCCTGCTGTTGTCACGTGTATTTTGCATTTCATTGTCACCAGAGGAGGGAGGTACAGAGTCAACTTGACCACATTTCATGTGATATTGAAGAGAGAAAGTTATAAGGGTGACAAAGAGATTGCTTAACCTGATTCACTAAAGCAGGGGGCTTTAGACTGAATATGTAGCTAGACACAAAGACACCAAAATGGATCACGGAACAGCCGCATCTTTTATTATGCATTTACAGAGCACATTTTAAACTAAGGTACAGTATCACATTATGGAGCCAGCATATTTTTGTATATAAATATATGTAATAGTAGGAAAAGAGAACAAATCATAAAAAAACTTCTGCACAACTTAAATGTACTCTAAATGATACAGAGCAAAAAAGTCATTGGGTGACCTAATTAGAAGCAATTTCAAGTTCTTTGTTAGGTGGAATAAAGCACATCCAAACAGGAAAAGAGTATAGGTGTCCTCTTACCGGAAATTACCTTAATCATATGAGGTAATGAATGGTCACGTAGGTATTGTAGTGGATTAGAAGTCTGTGGTTCAATTCGTGTTACTCTTGCGGCTTATTTCTTCAATGCAGCCTTGTGTATGGTATTCCCTTTTTAAAAACTTCCTGAATCCTGTGCTGAAGTCTTGGTGTCTCTTGTTTGTATGGTATTTTCGTCAGGTGTTCCTTTCCATATATCTCAGTAGGAGATGTTGGAAGAAAAAAGAAGAGAATGCATAGTGTAATATTGTTTAAAACATACGTTTATTTACAATGTTAAAAGATAGGAATTGCACTCACATGTAGTACCCTCAATCAAGTATGAGGTAAGTATTGGCCCATCAAGGAATGTAAATACATAGGCAAAGCGTAATTCTGTGTATTTTCGTGAGCTGCACAGCTTGTTTATATGCAGCAAGCACTGACAATTAGTCCCACAGTATCGTATTAGTGTTTATAGCAATGCAATGGATCATACTGAAGTAATCTTTAAAAGTGGCACTGTCACAGGATGCAACCTTTGCAAAGTTACTTCATGAAATGTCTGCCCTACTAGGTCTGCCCTAGTCAACTGTAAGTGCTATTATTGTGAAATGGAAGCTTCTAGGAGCAACATCCCAGGCACACAGTGGTAGACATTGCAAACTCACAGAGAGGGGATGCTGAGTGTTGAAGTGCATACTTCTTAAAAATTGTCTATCATCAACAAGAACTACGCATCTGGAGCTTCATAAAATGGATTTTCATGGCTGAGCATCTGAACATAAGTCTCACATCGACATTCACAATGCCAATTGTTGGCTGGAGTAGTGCAAATCATGACACCACTGGACTCTGAAGAAGTGGTAGTGATGAATCACAATTCACTATTTGGTAGTCTGATGAAAGAAAATGGGTGTGGCAGATCCCAGGAGACCACTACCTACTGGAATCCATAATGCCTACTGTAAAGTTTGAGAGATATTGGTTCTGAGCTTTCTTTTAGGGTTTGGACAGGCCCCTTAGTTCCTGGAAACGGTCATCTTAATGCTAGAGGATATAAAGACATTTAAGACAATTGGGTTCTTTGAACTTTGTGGCAGCAGTTTGGGGAAGGCCCTTTCCTTCTCCAGCATGACTGAGCCCCTGTGCACAAAAGACATGGTTTGACAAATTTGGTGTGGAGGAACTCAATGGGCCTGTGCAGAGCTCTGACCTCAACCCCAATGAACACCTTTGGAATTAATCGGAACACCAATTGCAGGCCAGACCCAGGGATGGCCACCAGATAGTGGGACCAGAGCTATAGTTGCTGAGACCGGGGTCAAGCCAGCGGCCGTATCTCCCCCAGCTTGGCTGGTCTCAGTGGGTTTGCAGGCACGTAGCATCCCCTCTGCCTGGCTGCTTCTAGGCAGGAATAGATCCCTTTGCCTTACTGCTCCATTCAAGCAGGTACCGTCCCCTCTGCCTGGATGCTACTAGGCACAAATAGATCTCTCTGCCTCGCTGCACCCTTCAGGCAGGTATAGTCCCCTCTGCCTGGCTTCTTCTAGGCAGGAATAGATCCATCTGCCTTACTGCACACTTTAGGCAGGTATCGTCCCCTCTGTCTGACTTCTTCTAAGCAGGAATAGATCCCTCTGCCTCACTGCTCCTTTCAAGCAGGTAACGTCCCCTAATGCTTTATTTCACCCAGGACTAGCTTCTACAAACACACTAGTAGGCTTATGGTGACACACACTTCTTAAAATATAAACACATGAAAACACTTAGAAAACAATATAATAAGGGAATTTAACTTTGCCAACAGGATGGAGGATTTAGGTAGTTCTAAACAGTAAAAATAATAACCATCTGTTTGTATTTTTGCCCTATGCAAATATATGCAAGTTAGTCATTCCTTCTCTTGTACCCATTTTGGTGGCGCTGCGTTATGTTTTTGGCATAGTTCAACCAATAGATGGCGCTGTGTCACACATTGTCCATGTATGTGACTAAAGAACTGTCACAGTGCCCCCCCTTGACCAACGGTCCGGCAGACTGGGCTAGATCCTGAACGGATCAGCTTCAGGCTGTCTGGGAAAGAACATGACCAAATGCAACATAACTCAAACAAAAACAGTAATTCTCAGAATCACATCTTTCTTGACAAGCCAATCGCTAGACCCACTGTCCTCCCAACCTGGCTCAAAAATGCTCCCAGGCCAAACATGGGAGCATCTGGGCCCACTCCATGTACTGGCTGGCTTTAGTACGTGCTGGGGTTTGAGTGGGGGCTGGGTATGCCTCCTTAAGTATTGATCCAGTAGATGCTGCAAAGGCTGGTGTCAGGTGACCCAGGTCATTTCCTAACAACACTTCAACCGGCAGATCGTTTATGACCCCAGCCTCTATTGTATGGGTTCCAGCGCCCCAATCCAAATGCACCCAAGTGGTGGGTAACCAATGTATTGCTCCCCCTGCCACCCGGACGAAGACAGTGTGTCCGGTCCTCCGTGTTGACTGAGCTCGATGTGGCTTTAATAGGGTTAGGGTAGCTCCAGTGTCCCGTAACCCCTGAGCTGGTTGACCGCCCAATAGTACTAGCTGCTGAGCGGCTGCTTGGATGGGGTCCACTTCATGGAGCACCCCCCATACTTCTTAAGTCTCAAGGGGGTCCGCTCCTAAATCAATCAGCGGATGCTGGTTCCCTTCTGTAAACAAGCTCACTGGGGCAGGTTTTCTGGTTACCAGGTGGACAGCCTCCGGCACAGGACCTAGTGGGGGCCGGGTTCATACCTGCTGTGGTTTACCTTGTGTGCAATTTCTCTGGATGTGTCCTATCTGCTTGCATCCATAGCACCGGGGCCTGGAACCTCTGTTTGGGGTTGCTGGGGTTCTGTTAGGTAGAATTGCCATTTGTGGAAGGGGTGGTGGTGATTGAGGAGACATTGGCCGGGGATATTTCTCGGGGAACAGATTGCTCCACCCGCCTGGTGTCCTGGTATTCATAGGCCAGGCGAGCAGCTTCCTCCACAGTTAGTGGTCTCCTGTCTCAGACCCAGTCTCTAACCTCTGAAGATGTGTAATCATAAAATTGCTCCAGAAGTAGCAGCTGCAGTGCATAGTCCAGGGTAGTTGCCTGGCACCCCTGCATCCAGTTGTATGCGGCCCGGTGCATCCGGCAGGCCCATTCCCCATAAGGGTCTTGCTCCTTTTTCTGTAGATCTCTGAAAGCTCTGTGGTAGGCCTCCAGGGTAATGGCATAACAGGCATGCAGTCTTTCTTTTACCCGGCTGTAGTCCAGGCTATCATCATCGGGAACTGCCCAGTAAGCTTCAGCAACTCTCCCCATCAACTTACTGGCTAAAATTGTAACCCAGTCTGTGGAAACCGCAACTTGTAGAGTACACTGCCCCTGCAGGTATGCATCACCCCTCAGCCTCGTTGAAAACTTAAAATGCAGCAAAGGGCAACTTCTTTGTTCCTTTGTTGCCCCTCTGGCAAGAAGAGGCCCCGTTTTCTGGCCAATGCTGTATTTCAGCCATGCGGAGCCTAAACTCTCTCTCCGCCTGCTGCATGGCAGTCACATCAGCGATAATTTTTTTCAACAGTCTCCTGAGTGGGCTCGGGGCCCAAAAGGGCCAATAATGCTCGGACTTCCCGCTGAAAATCTGATTCACCAGGAATCTCCAAGGGCGGTGGGCGGGACTGGTCACCTTCTATTAGATCAGCAATTAGAGTGTCTTTGGATTTATTATTGGCTGCTCTTTCTTGAGCTTCCAACACATCCTTAAGGGTGCTTCGTTTTAGGACCCTGTACAGCTGCTCCATCCACTATTTAGCTGCTACTAGTGAAGGATCTCCCGATGGAGATCAGATCCCAGTGGTGGTTTGGACCTTCCCTGTACAGAAGGAATGATCCCACCGCTGCTACCAAATGTAGTGGTACTCCGCTAGGGGTCTCCCTTCCTCTGCTCAAACCCAGGGATGGCCACCAGATAGTGGGACCAGAGCTATAGTTGCTGAGACCAGGGTCAAGCCAGCGGCTGTATCTCCCCCAGCTTGACTGGTCTCAGTGGGCTCGCTGGCAAGTAGCATCCCCTCTGCCCTGCAGCTCTCTCCTGGTATTGTCCCCTCTGCCTGGCTGCTTCTAGGCAGGAATAGATCCCTCTGCCTTGCTGCTCCCTTCAAGCAGGTACCATCCCCTCTGCCTGGCTGCTACTAGGCACAAATAGATCCCTCTGCCTTGCTGCACCCTTCAGGCAGATATCGTCCCCTCTGCCTGGCTTCTTCTAGGCAGGAATAGATCCCTCTACCTCACTGCACCCTTCAGGCAGGTATCGTCCCCTCTGCCTGACTTCTTCTATGCAGAAATAGATCCCTCTGCCTCGCTGCTCCTTTCAGGCAGGTAACGTCCCCTCTGCTTTCTTCAAGACCTATTATTCCTTTCCCTGAACTGTCTTTAAAAAGACAATTGGGACTCACAAGGCCAGCTCTTTGCTTACAGGCCCACAGACTCTGTAGCAGGTCTCTCTTGCAGGGAAAGGTGCAGCCAGAATGCAGGGCCAGAACCTCTGCTACTAGTATACCTGAAAAAAATCAGACAGCACCAACTGTTTCGGAAGGAACTAATCCTAATGCTTTATTTCACACAGGATTAGCTTCTACAAATACACTAGTAAGCTTATGGTGACACACAGTCCTTAAAATATAAACATAGGAAAACACTTAGAAAACAATATATTAAGGCAATATAACTTTGCCAACAGGATGGAGGATTTAGGTAGTTCTAAACAATAAAAATAATAACCATGGGGGGCGGAGCAAACAGCCAACCAAGATGGTCACATCTTACTGAGGCTCCTGTTCCAAGCTGGCTTAAATGTTATAATAACAGCCTAGATACACATCCTAGATGGGTAATTAATGTGTGTTAACACCTCAGCATACCATGGAGCACCTGAGCCAAGTTTGTCTCAGCGGCAACAAGCTCAACTGAAAGACGGGGTCTGAGGCCCTCACTGCCACCGGTCTCACATGGCTGCAACTGAGATTATAAAAACATAGCCTCCAAGACTCTGACTGGTAAGAATTAAACCACGCTGTGCACAGGGGGAACAACACCAGAATAAGATAGAGTTCCAGATAGCTGCAAAATCGACAACTGCATCATGACACATAGACCACGTGACCAGGATTGCTAGCACCACATATAGACATATACCGTGTTCAGTTCAGGAGGGATTCGGCCTGCATCGAAGACAAAACACAATACAAGGCTTTAACAAAGATGGAGGCAGAGGTTATACGCCACTTACAACAAGTCCCAGCGCTATTGGATATGCACTTCTGTGAGCTTCAATCTGCCCTCACAACTGAATGCATCTCCACATGTGGAGATAACGACTCAGGGCTAACTACACTCCAGGGATCAAGTCTATTAGGAATTATTACAAATATATGACCAGATTTATTTTAATTCCCCCCAAGTATTTGTGCTTTACAGCTGATTCCTCATTGCCTCAACCCAGATTTGGAGCGGGGTAAACAAAGACCATTATGTAGCCCATCTTTGTTGTATGATCTTTAGTGGTCCTATAACTATACCTTCCCCCTCAGCTACACTGTAAAAGTCCCTATAATGTTTTTATTCAATTATAGTAAGTGCTGTTTACATTAAAATAGTGGGAGTTAGGCACTCTTGGTTAGTTTGAATAGATATGTAACTTTTCATCAGTGCTATAGGATCCTACTAGCACTTGGTCTAAATTTAGCTTACTATACCTTACTCCTGAGGTCATGTATATACAGCGCCTCCTAGATTAGTTTACAAGTTAACCTGTCTATGCTATCTCCTATAAGGATGTGGGTTAGGTGAGTTATATCACTAACATGTGTCTCTATTCTTTTCCCACATCCTGGTTCTCACGCTATAAAAACTTATAGCTATTATCCCTGAACCATGAGGTTATATAATATATTGCATAATATGACTGTATTATCAGATGTCTAGCGCCTTTAATAATTATATTAAGGTCCATGAGTGACACATCATAGCTGGGTTCGAGCGTGACCCCTAGATAAAGATAAAGAGGTATTTTTCTTTACAGTAAGTGCGCTAGTTACATAGCTTTCCGTATAGCTTTCTATATTAATTTTTACTGTTATTCTTGGTATAACTTAATGCAGTCATCTAATACCAGATGCTAAGCCCTTTCTATGTGTATGCTAGACTCAGGAGGCTGTTGTATTATACTGTATATATAATAAGAATAGCAGTTTTATTCACCCGCTTTAACATTTGCGCTATCAGTTGCCTCTCTCCTGATCCTAATAAGTTTGTTAAGTTTGTTTTGTGTTACATGCTATTATATATTGTTTGTCTATATACACTAATGTTACTGTAAGGTTTTAAAATTACACTTCATGCACACTTAGAGGCCCATTTATCAAGCTCCGAGTGGTGCTTGAAGGGCTGTGTTTCTGGCGAGTCTTCAGACTCACCAGAAACAACAGTTATGAGGCAGCGGTCTAAAGACCGCTGCTCCATAACCCTGTCCGTCTGCTCTGATGAGGCGGACAGGATTCGCCGCAATTCAAGCCGATCGAATACGATCGGGTTGACTGACACCTCCCTACTGGCGGCCGATTGTCCGCGAGTCAGCAGGGGGCGGCGTTGCACCAGCAGCTCTTGTGAGCTGCTGGCGCAATGCTGAATACGGAGAGCGTATTGCTCTCCGCATTCAGCGAGGTCTTGCGGACCTGATCCGCACTGTCGGATCAGGTCCGCAAGACCTATGATAATTCGGCCCCATTGTATACATCAGAGTTCGTCTTTTTATTAGCGTGCAATGAGTGATGTACCTGTTGTATCTTATACCTAAAGTCATAGTATATACAGTCAGTTTGTTAACAGAAGTTAGGTTAGCAGTATAAATTGTTGTTGTACAATTATCTGTCGAATACTAATGTACTCTATTTCCCTTAGAGTTTTATTGATCATACGCAGCACTGTAGGCCTACCTCCAGCACATAGCTTATATAAAGATATCATAAAATGAAGTTATACATTATAGTAACCCATGCCCGTTTTTATGATGTTGTTTGAGTAGGTAACCATATAGTATGCGCAGCCGATTCATACACAGCTTATTACATATCCTTTCTACCACAGTTGGAGGGGGGTCTATTTAATATTGCACCAAACTGAGCTCTCTTTTCTCCCCTTGTGTGTGTATACTAAAACATAGATCCTCTTTTTCCTCTAGCCGGCAGGGGAGGGAGGGGTGTTGCTGTGGAGAGTGGCAACGGATGCTTGTTCTCACTGCTTGCCTGTTTGATGTTATATAAACAATCCTCATTGTGCTCTGGTTGTATATACAGAGAGGGCTTGGCTAACTACACAGTATACGATTCTACATGCACTTATGATTTGGAACTTACATATCTGTAACTGTAGCACATACAGTGTATTACATGAGATGACCCAAATATGTTAGAGCTTTCAGTGAGTAGAGTGATGCGTTACTTTGTATCATTAGCATGTAGGTACATATTCTGAGGTAGGGGCAATGAGTATCTGTTCTAGGTTCACGTCCTCACCGTTTACGTATAACATATTGAGTCTGATATAATTAATACAAGAAGATGCATAGTATTGATAAAGGGCTTTCTCATAGTAATAACTGAGCGATTATGACTGGTTATTGCTCCCATTTTACTAAAATAATTGTGACTCCTCATTCTTCATCATTCTGTTTTTACTTCTATTATGAAATGTTCTTCATTCTCTTGTTATCCATTGCTGAAGGGACAGCATTGCACTACTGACAGGAAGTTGAGATATAAAAAATTTAAGTTAATTTAAAAGTGTCTTAAAAGTACATGCTCTATCTGAATCATGCAAGTTTAATTTTTGACTTTCCTCTCCCTTTAAGTAATGTTAGGTGTTTTTATATTAAGTAATGTTAGGATTTTTTTTTTTTTTAAAGTAATGTAAGTTTTTTTTAGTTTTTAAAGGTACGGTTAGTTTTTTTTATTCATTTTTCAGGTAAGTTTTTATTTTTTAAAGTTTGAGCGGTTGACTTTCAACTTGTTATGCAAACGCACATTACCGCTCAACACTACCCATAGAACATATGGGGAGTGTAAATTTCCACAAATTCGTGCATACAAATTTGCGGTGATTTGAACAGCATGCCCCTTGTAATATGGATTTGAGTGTAAAGAACACTGCGATCTCGCAATCGAGATTATTCTTCTTACGCTAACGATATTGCTACACTCGTAATCTAGCTCTTATTGTTAAATAATGTTTGAGAATGATTCTACATTGAGATTCTCTTAATTCACAAGATAAAGTGTAATTTATTACTCCTTTCACGTTTTAATGGATTTCATTATTATCATCATTATTGTTATTTAATTCTCACTTATTACAGACTTTTTAAAATGTGTTTATACTCATAGAGATGTGTCCCTATCAGCCAATATAACCAATCTATACATAGGGCACAACATACATTTCTTGTAAGTTTCAATATCATTATTAACTGCTTTAAAAGCTATAAATAAATACATAAATAAATTAATAAAATACAGGTATACCCCGCTTATACAGCGGGTTAGGGACCGGAGCCCCACTGTAAAGTGAAAACCGCCTTAAAGTGAAACAAGGCAGTTTTAGCTTTCTTTTCACTTGCCAGTGTGTTTAAAAACTTGAAAACATGTTTGAACTAACATATATTAGGGGTGCAATAGTGCTATGTTTAGTTTAACACTAGCACAGCAAGTATTCAATTAGTATTCAATAAATACTGTACCTGTAAAATAGTGACAATTACTGTAGTAAAATTTGCCAGACTATAGCACTGAGACACAGATTGCACTGTAATGCTGTAAACAGAGTGAACTAAGCAAACCAAAATGGTGCCAAACACTTTTCTCGCAATCTCACGATGATTACAGCACTGTTTTAAAATCCTTGGAGGTTGAACTTTAGCTCTACAAAGCGCTGTATTGGCGAAGCGTTGTAAAGTGAAGCGCTGTAAAGTGAGGTATACCTGTAATACATATAAGACCAGGTTACAGTGGAGGATTTAGCACTCGTATAACAAAAAAGTGTCACAAAAAACATCAAACATATATAAAAAAGTGCATTTACCTTCATATTAACACTATCTAATAAACATTATTTTTATAAAATTATTGCACGAAAAGGGCTCAGGTGAAAAAAAAAGTCAGACAAAGGGCTTTTACATAGAGATTCATGTCTAAAGATGAATATATATATATATATATATATATATGTAAAGATGTATTGTAGTATATGCACTCTCACCAACACACTACAACTTGCCAGGGTGCTGTAGCCAGGTATGTGAAAACGAAAAATAGAAAGCACTCACTGGACTGTAGACAGCAATGTGAATCAAATAGAATTTATTGTGACGTTTCGGGACCAACAGCGTCCCTTCCTCTGACAAACAGCAAGTGAAAAAACCAAACATTTATAGACCCATAAAACACTCCCCTAGGTGAACTGCCAATGAAAATGTGCCGTGTGCAAAACAAAAATGAGCCGTGTGCAAAACAGGCATAGATCCCTATAATTAGGGTTAAAGCATGGTGAATAATATATTAAATGTGTAAATGTATATAGATATATACGTGATCCTATTTGTGCAAACTATAAGTATACCTGATAGCCCCCAAAACATGACCGATCTACTGAAACTGGGATAAAATCTGTAACGCACATCTAATGAAAATAAAAAACAACAAAGAGCCTGATAAGTGGGATATGACATACCCCCATTTTTTGATAGGCCAGGCAAATTAGTCATCGATAACCACACCTTATTCAGTATTACAGGCCAGTCACAGTGGAATGCATTGCGTAGAGGATGCCAGCAAATGTTCTAATAGGCTAAATGGACGCCGACAAGTACGTCACGCCGTCACTTACACGAGCGGTTGCCTTGGTAACCCATGTAAACACCTCTGTGTGTCCTAGTAACTGAGTATCACCGCGTCTGCTAAAATCAATTACTCACTAACAAAAAAGTGTCACAAAAAACATCAAACATATATTAAAAAGTGCATTTACCTTCATATTAACACTATCTAATAAACATTATTTTTATAAAATTATTGCACGAAAAGGGCTCAGGTGAAAAAAAAAGTCAGGCAAAGGGCTTTTACATAGAGATACATGTCTAAAGATGAATATATATATATATATATATATATATGTGTGTGTACATGTGACACTATTCTACCCCCACATCAATTTCTCGCAATACAGGTCTCACTTATAGATAGCATACGGAATCTAAATAATCAACCACCTGCTATTATTCTGTCTCTGACCCAAAAACAGGGACTATGGTACCACGACAAACAGGTGTATGTATCACCCTCGCTTCGATCTAAAGCACTCAGCCAATTCCATTACACTCTTTGCGCAGGCCATGGCAGAATTACGCAAACATTAGAAAGTATAAGCCATTACTATTGGTGGCCATCCATCAAGACTGATACCAGGGAATATGTCCTGACCTCTGACATATGTGCCCATTCAAAGACACCAAAAATGAAACCAGTAGGCCTTCTACAGCCTTCTACATTTCCTCAAGGGCCATGGACAGACATAGCCATGGACTTTATTGTGGATCTACCTCTGTCACACAAACACAATACCATCCTGGTGGTAGTTGATAGGTTCACAAAGATAGCACATTTCATTCCCTCCATAGGACTCCCTTCTGCTGCTAAGATTTGCCTCCTTGTTTCTGCAAAATATCTACCGCCTGCATGGATTACCTCAGTCAATCATCACTTACTGAGGTTCTCAGTTCACCTCCCATTTCTGGTCCCACTTTTTGCAGTCATCTCAAAATCCAACGTTGCTTATCAACAGCTTATCAACCCCAGACCAACGGGCAAACTGAACGTACTAACCAGACTTTGGAACAATACCTTCGTTGCTTCACCACGTACCTACAAGATGACTGGCTGTCTTTACTTCCTACAGCGGAATTCTCTTATAATAATCACATGCATCATTCTATTAAGGTCACACCTTTTTATGCCAACGATGGTTTCCATCCATGTGCCTTCCCTGAGTTGCCTTGCCCCAACACGGTACCTGATGGCTTTGCATTTAAATTAACTTAAACAACAAAGGCAGATACTAATCAATACTTTAAAGATGGCACAACAACGTTATAAAGGATATGCCGACAAAAAGAGGTCCCCAACACCTACCTATGTGCTAGGGGATAAGGTCTGGCTATCCACACAGAATTTGCATATGTCCTGTCCTTTATGGAAATTAGGACAACACTACATAGGGCCTTTTTCGGTGACCAAAGTCATATCCCCAGTGGCTCTTCGCTTAAATCTCCCTGTCTCCTACCGGTTACATCCGGTATTTCATGTGTCTATGCTGAAGCCTTGGAGACCCAACCATTTCCCATCACGTGTTGCTACTCCACCTATTCCAGTGATGGTTGACAGTTCAGAAGAGTTTGAAGTCCAAGAGATTCTTGAAGCCAGGCGTTGTAGAGAATGTTTGGAATACCTTATCCACTAGAAGGGGTATGGTTCTAAGGAGCAATCCTGGAAGCCAGTCAGGAATGTCCATGCTCCTGCAAAAGTCAAAGCCTTTCATCTGAGACATCCTGGTCAGGCAACCCCGTTTTGCTCCCTAAGCTCACGTCTGAGGAGGGGGCTCTGTCACAGTACGGCCAGACACATACCTGCTCCTGGCTTCCGGTGGCATCCTAGAGGTGGTGCTGTAACGGTCTCTATCTCCCGGGTCTCCTATCGCCGGCCTGCGACTGTCTTCCCCTCTCCTTCTCCCTGCTGAGTTTTGCGGCGAAAGTGCCATCACGATAGAATGGCAGCTGTCACACGAACTTGCCATTTGAGCATAGGAAGGGAGGAGGCATCTGGGTCTGATGAAGGAGAGCAGGCCAGGTCCCTGACCTCCATTTATTGACCCTGCTTGCTCAACCTACTGGGGGCAGGTGACCGGTCATGTGACTTAGTTTCCCTATATATTCTCAGCACGCTCCCCAGTCTCCAGTCAGTGCTTTGTTATTTTCCTTGCTTCCTGATTCTGGAGTTCTTACCTTGTATTTTTGTCTGTGTTAACTCTGATTCCGTTATACAGATTTCCTGGTTCCTGACCTCGGATTGTACTTTTTCTTTGCTTACCTGCTGCCTCATTTGACTTCAGATTGTTTTGACTTTGTCTCTGTCTTTGCCCTTTTATTCATATTAAAGGCCTCCGTGCCACCACTGACGTTTCAGGATCCTGTATCCACTCCCAAGATTTCCTGAAGGTTGTGATTGTGCTGTTCTGCTGCAACTGGGTTCCAGTTCAACACAAAAACCCTAGGTGGGTTGTTGCAGCGCGCGAGTAGGGTGCTAGTTCCCCCCCACAAACACTTTTTTTGCTCCATTGACTTCTATGGGGGAATACATTAACATGGTCCCGATATTCTAACTTCGCCTTTTTGTGCACATCGGGTTAGCGCGAGAGTGAAAACTTTTAACTTCAACGAATGCTTCCCACTGAGCATAAAAATATTTCTAGCAGAGTTTGCGTGCGAGTGGGAGCGATAAATACAGCTTCACTCCTTATCTGGTCCATAATGACATGTTTAGTTGCTGCTCTTTATGCATAATAGAAGTAAATGTATCTCAAGGAAGAGAGCGAAAAAAAAAGAGATTTTAAATTGGTCAGTAACACCCCAATATTAAAAAATATAGACAACATAAGGGGTATAAAAATATTTATGTCAGAGAAGATCCCACTCATCTAATTATATTAATAGTAAGGGGGGAATACAATTAGCTGTTTTATGAGAAGGGCCCCTGGAGAATGTAGGTTTGAAATAATTAGGTTTTGTGGGCCTCGGGATGCATATACTACATTTTGAAGCTGCAAATAAGATTTACTTTTTATACGGCTATAGATCCCAGATTAGTGTCCTGCTGCCACGCAATGTAATGCCCTAGAACATCTCATCTGCACAGAGTAACAATGCTTATTTAAGGATTTAATGAAATAACCATGCCGCTTAAGCGTTCCACTAATGGGCAGTTTAAATGTAAATTGTGATGAGATGCAGTGCCAGCCCTAGTAATCTAATGTGTCCTGCTTGCAAAAGGAAAAAAGCCAAGGTTGATCATGATAAATATCTTTACATAAATTAAAAGGATACCAGAGGATGCAAGAGAGAAAGAGGGAGGGAGGGAGGGAGAGTAAAATGCTTATGAAAACAAAAAGTACCATTTCTATGGTAGGTTCATGCAATTAATATTTCCCAGAACATGTGGTAGGAATTTACACACAAAATTAAAGGGACACTCAAGTCAAAATTAAACTTTATGATTCAGATAGAGCACACGATTGTAAACAACTTTCTAATTCACTTTCATTATCTAAATGTGCACAGTCTTTTTATATACACACATTCTGAGGCACCAGCTAATACTGAGCATGTGCAGGATTAACAGAATATACTTATATACACACCTTCTGAGGCACCAGCTAATAGTGAGCATGTGCAGGATTAACAGAATATACTTATATACATTTTGTGAATTTGCACTTTTATGGGCCCGCTATAATTAATCAGCCATTACAAGTGGCTGGTTATTGCTACCACGAGCTTGCAGGAACAATTAGCAATTAACCAGAGATCAGATGCCTATGGAATTAGTATGCGCTGGTATTACACAGTGGAGCGCAAATATCTTTTTCATGAAAGCGATATTTAGCGCTCCACTTGTAATCTGACCCTAAGGCCTAGATTTGGAGTTTGGCGTTAGCCGTGAAAACCAGCGTTAGAGGCTCCTAACGCTGGTTTTAGGCTAACTCTGGTATTTGGAGTCACTCAAAAAAGGGTCTAACGCTCACTTCTCAGCCGCGACTTTTCCATACCGCAGATCCCCTTACGTAAATTGCGTATCCTATCTTTTCAATGGGATTTTTCTAACTCCGGTATTTAGAGTCGTGGCTGAAGTGAGCGTTAGAACTCTGACGACAAAACTCCAGCCGCTGGAAAAAAGTCAGTAGTTAAGAGCTTTCTGGGCTAACGCCGGTTCATAAAGCTCTTAACTACTGTACTCTAAAGTACACTAACACCCATAAACTACCTATGTACCCCTAAACCGAGGTCCCCCCCACATCGCCGACACTCGATTAATTTTTTTTAACCCCTAATCTGCCGACCGCCACCTACGTTATACTTATGTACCCCTAATCTGCTGCCCCTAACACCGCCGACCCCTGTATTATATTTATTAACCCCTAATCTGCCCCCCACAACATCGCCTCCACCTGCCTACACTTATTAACCCCTAATCTGCCGAGCGGACCTGAGCGCTACTATAATAAAGTTATTAACCCCTAATCCGCCTCACTAACCCTATAATAAATAGTATTAACCCCTAATCTGCCCTCCCTAACATCGCCGACACCTAACTTCAATTATTAACCCCTAATCTGCCGACCGGAGCTCACCGCTATTCTAAGAAATGTATTAACCCCTAAAGCTAAGTATAACCCTAACACTAACACCCCCCTAAGTTAAATATAATTTACATCTAACGAAATTAATTAACTCTTATTAAATAAATTATTCCTATTTAAAGCTAAATACTTACCTGTGAAATAAATCCTAATATAGCTACAATATAAATTATAATTACATTGTAGCTATTTTAGGATTAATATTTATTTTACAGGCAACTTTGTAATTATTTTAACCAGGTACAATAGCTATTAAATAGTTAAGAACTATTTAATAGTTACCTAGTTAAAATAATTACAAAATTACCTGTCAAATAAATCCTAACCTAAGTTACAATTAAACCTAACACTATACTATCATTAAATTAATTAAATAAAATACCTACAATTACCTACAATTAAACCTAACACTACACTATCAATACATTAATTAAATACAATACCTACAATTACCTACAATTAAACCTAACACTACACTATCAATACATTAATTAAATACAAAACCTACAAATAACTACAATGAAATAAACTAACTAAAGTACAAAAAATAAAAAACAACTAAGTTACAAAAAATAAAAAAATATCTACAAACATAAGAAAAATATTACAACAATTTTAAACTAATTACACCTACTCTAAGCCCCCTAATAAAACAACAAAGCCCCCCAAAATAAAAAATGCCCTACCCTATTCTAAATTACTAAAGTTAAAAGCTCTTTTACCTTACCAGCCCTGAACAGGGCCCTTTGCGGGGCATGCCCCAAGAAGTTCAGCTCTTTTGCCTGGAGAAAAAAAACATACAATACCCCCCCCCAACATTACAACCCACCACCCACATACCCCTAATCTAACCCAAACCCCCCTTAAATAAACCTAACACTAAGCCCCTGAAGATCTTCCTACCTTGTCTTCACCATACCAGGTTCACAGATCGGTCCTGAAGAGCTCCTCCGATGTCCTGATCCAAGCCCAAGCGGGGGGCTGAAGATGTCCATGATCCGGTAGAAGTCTTCATCCAAGCGGGGCAGAAGAGGTCTTCCATCCGATTGAAGTCTTCATCCAAGCAGGGCAGAAGAGGTCTTGCATCCGATTGAAGTCTTCATCCAGGCGGCATCTTCTATCGTCATCCATCTGGAACGGAGCGGCAGCATCCTGAAGACCTCCGACGCGGAACATCCATCCTGGCCGACGACTGAACGACGAATGACGGTTCCTTTAAATGACGTCATCCAAGATGGCGTCCCTCGAATTCCGATTGGCTGATAGGATTCTATCAGCCAATCGGAATTAAGGTAGGAATATTCTGATTGGCTGATGGAATCAGCCAATCAGATTTAGCTCGCATTCTATTGGCTGATCGGAACAGCCAATAGAATGCGAGCTCAATCTGATTGGATGATTGGATCAGCCAATCGGATTGAACTTGATTCTGATTGGCTGATTCCATCAGCCAATCAGAATATTCCTACCTTAATTCCGATTGGCTGATAGAATCCTATCAGCCAATCGGAATTCGAGGGACGCCATCTTGGATGACGTCATTTAAAGGAACCGTCATTCGTCGTTCAGTCGTCGGCCAGGATGGATGTTCCGCGTCGGAGGTCTTCAGGATGCTGCCGCTCCGTTCCAGATGGATGTCGATAGAAGATGCCGCCTGGATGAAGACTTCAATCGGATGGAAGACCTCTTCTGCCCCGCTTGGATGAAGACTTCTACCGGATCATGGACATCTTCAGCCCCCCGCTTGGGCTTGGATCAGGACATCGGAGGAGCTCTTCAGGACCGGTCGGTGAACCTGGTATGGTGAAGACAAGGTAGGAAGATCTTCAGGGGCTTAGTGTTCGGTTTATTTAAGGGGGGGTTTGGGTTAGATTAGGTGTATGTGGGTGGTGGGTTGTAATGTTGGGGGCGGGGGTATTGTATGTTTTTTTTACAGGCAAAAGAGCTGAACTTCTTGGGGCATGCCCCGCAAAGGGCCCTGTTCAGGGCTGGTAAGGTAAAAGAGCTTTTAACTTTAGTAATTTAGAATAGGGTAGGGCATTTTTTATTTTGGGGGGCTTTGTTGTTTTATTAGGGGGCTTAGAGTAGGTGTAATTAGTTTAAAATTGTTGTAATATTTTTCTTATAGATAGATTCTTGTAGATATTTTTTTATTTTTTGTAACTTAGTTCTTTTTTATTTTTTGTACTTTAGTTAGTTTATTTCATTGTAGTTATTTGTAGATATTGTATTTAATTAATGTATTGATAGTGTAGTGTTAGGTTTAATTGTAGGTAATTGTAGGTATTTTATTTAATTAATTTAATGATAGTATAGTGTTAGGTTTAATTGTAACTTAGGTTAGGATTTATTTGACAGGTAATTTTGCAATTATTTTAACTAGGTAACTATTAAATAGTTCTTAACTATTTAATAGCTATTGTACCTGGTTAAAATAATTACAAAGTTGCCTGTAAAATAAATATTAATCCTAAAATAGCTACAATGTAATTATAATTTATATTGTAGCTATATTAGAATTTATTTTACAGGTAAGTATTTAGCTTTAAATAGGAATAATTTATTTAATAAGAGTTAATTAATTACTAAAGTTAAAAGCTCTTTTACCTTACCAGCCCTGAACAGGGCCCTTTGCGGGGCATGCCCCAAGAAGTTCAGCTCTTTTGCCTGGAGAAAAAAAACATACAATACCCCCCCCCAACATTACAACCCACCACCCACATACCCCTAATCTAACCCAAACCCCCCTTAAATAAACCTAACACTAAGCCCCTGAAGATCTTCCTACCTTGTCTTCACCATACCAGGTTCACAGATCGGTCCTGAAGAGCTCCTCCGATGTCCTGATCCAAGCCCAAGCGGGGGGCTGAAGATGTCCATGATCCGGTAGAAGTCTTCATCCAAGCGGGGCAGAAGAGGTCTTCCATCCGATTGAAGTCTTCATCCAAGCAGGGCAGAAGAGGTCTTGCATCCGATTGAAGTCTTCATCCAGGCGGCATCTTCTATCGTCATCCATCTGGAACGGAGCGGCAGCATCCTGAAGACCTCCGACGCGGAACATCCATCCTGGCCGACGACTGAACGACGAATGACGGTTCCTTTAAATGACGTCATCCAAGATGGCGTCCCTCGAATTCCGATTGGCTGATAGGATTCTATCAGCCAATCGGAATTAAGGTAGGAATATTCTGATTGGCTGATGGAATCAGCCAATCAGATTTAGCTCGCATTCTATTGGCTGATCGGAACAGCCAATAGAATGCGAGCTCAATCTGATTGGATGATTGGATCAGCCAATCGGATTGAACTTGATTCTGATTGGCTGATTCCATCAGCCAATCAGAATATTCCTACCTTAATTCCGATTGGCTGATAGAATCCTATCAGCCAATCGGAATTCGAGGGACGCCATCTTGGATGACGTCATTTAAAGGAACCGTCATTCGTCGTTCAGTCGTCGGCCAGGATGGATGTTCCGCGTCGGAGGTCTTCAGGATGCTGCCGCTCCGTTCCAGATGGATGTCGATAGAAGATGCCGCCTGGATGAAGACTTCAATCGGATGGAAGACCTCTTCTGCCCCGCTTGGATGAAGACTTCTACCGGATCATGGACATCTTCAGCCCCCCGCTTGGGCTTGGATCAGGACATCGGAGGAGCTCTTCAGGACCGGTCGGTGAACCTGGTATGGTGAAGACAAGGTAGGAAGATCTTCAGGGGCTTAGTGTTCGGTTTATTTAAGGGGGGTTTGGGTTAGATTAGGTGTATGTGGGTGGTGGGTTGTAATGTTGGGGGCGGGGGTATTGTATGTTTTTTTTACAGGCAAAAGAGCTGAACTTCTTGGGGCATGCCCCGCAAAGGGCCCTGTTCAGGGCTGGTAAGGTAAAAGAGCTTTTAACTTTAGTAATTTAGAATAGGGTAGGGCATTTTTTATTTTGGGGGGCTTTGTTGTTTTATTAGGGGGCTTAGAGTAGGTGTAATTAGTTTAAAATTGTTGTAATATTTTTCTTATAGATAGATTCTTGTAGATATTTTTTTATTTTTTGTAACTTAGTTCTTTTTTATTTTTTGTACTTTAGTTAGTTTATTTCATTGTAGTTATTTGTAGATATTGTATTTAATTAATGTATTGATAGTGTAGTGTTAGGTTTAATTGTAGGTAATTGTAGGTATTTTATTTAATTAATTTAATGATAGTATAGTGTTAGGTTTAATTGTAACTTAGGTTAGGATTTATTTGACAGGTAATTTTGCAATTATTTTAACTAGGTAACTATTAAATAGTTCTTAACTATTTAATAGCTATTGTACCTGGTTAAAATAATTACAAAGTTGCCTGTAAAATAAATATTAATCCTAAAATAGCTACAATGTAATTATAATTTATATTGTAGCTATATTAGAATTTATTTTACAGGTAAGTATTTAGCTTTAAATAGGAATAATTTATTTAATAAGAGTTAATTAATTTCGTTAGATGTAAATTATATTTAACTTAGGGGGGTGTTAGTGTTAGGGTTAGACTTAGCTTTAGGGGTTAATACATTTATTAGAATAGCGGTGAGCTCCGGTCGGCAGATTAGGGGTTAATAATTGAAGTTAGGTGTCGGCGATGTTAGGGAGGGCAGATTAGGGGTTAATACTATTTATTATAGGGTTAGTGAGGCGGATTAGGGGTTAATAACTTTATTATAGTAGCGCTCAGGTCCGCTCAGCAGATTAGGGGTTAATAAGTGTAGGCAGGTGGAGGCGACGTTGTGGGGGGCAGATTAGGGGTTAATAAATATAATATAGGGGTCGGCGATGTTAGGGCAGCAGATTAGGGGTACATAGGGATAATGTAAGTAGCGACGGTGTTCGGATCGGTAGATTAGGGGTTAATAATAATATGCAGGGGTCAGCAATAGCAGGGGCGGCAGAATAGGGGTTAATAAGTGTAAGGTTAGGGGTGTTTAGACTCGGGGTACATGTTAGGGTGTTAGGTGCAGACTTAGGAAGTGTTTCCCCATAGGAAACAATGGGGCTGCGTTAGGAGCTGAACGCGGCTTTTTTGCAGGTTTTTTTTCAGCTCAAACAGCCCCATTGTTTCCTATGGGGGAATCGTGCACGAGCACGTTTTTGAGGCTGGCCGCTTGCGTAAGCAACTCTGGTATCGAGAGTTGAAGCTGCGTTAAAAATGCTCTACGCTCCTTTTTTGGAGCCTAACGCAGCCTTTATGTGGACTCTCAATACCAGAGTTATTTTTATGGTGCGGCCAGAAAAAAGCAGGCGTTAGCTACGCGGGTCCTTACCGACAAAACTCTAAATCTAGCCGTAAGTGTTTTTGCCTTGTCTTTTTAGTATGCATTTACTGATTATGCTATTCTACTTAGTGGTCCTTTAACTTAGACCAGCTTGCAAAACTAAGGGCTTTATTCACTAAAGTTATTTTGGTCTGTTAAGATTGTGGTAAATCACAGTGCTTTAGAAAAACTTGTCTAATTTTTTTCAGATTAAAATCATTAATACATTCTATGGGGAGTTTTGTAGATAAATAATTTGATAAAAATGGTTTAAATGATTTGCCTCATTATTTCTGCAAGGTACTTAAACTGTTTAGAAAGGTGAATATTAGTTTGAGAATTGTTTAACATAGGGACCGATCATAATCCTATAGAAAAACGTATCTAATGATTTCCGCAGAAAATCACCATTAAAGTCCTTGGTGATTTTTGCAAATAAATCATTTGATACTTACGTTTTTCTTGGTGTGAGACACCTACATTACAATGATAATCAAAAAAAAGTTTTCACAATATTTCTCTCCATGCCAGAGAGTTTTTGATAATCGGACCTGAAACCTTAAAGGGACAGTGAAGTCAAAATTAAACTGGCATGACTTAGGGGGCTACTTATCAAGCCGTCTACTTTTCTGGCTTCGCCGGTCCAATACGTCCGCCTAAGCTCGCCTACCTTCGCCGCCGCGGACCTTGAATACGTTCGCCTAAGTTATCAAATAAAGCTGTCAAAAAGCCGCGGGGCGATGAGCAGCGGACTGTGACAGTTATCACTCATCCGATCTCGCTGCCCTTCGGCTTTTTCCCAGCTTTATTGCTAGCCTGTCACTAAGCACTCACACTAAACTACACTGTTCTACCCCCTATACCGGCGCCCCCGGAGGCCCCCGCAACTAAATAAAGTTACTAACCCCTAAACCGCCGCTCCTAGACCCCGCCGCAAGTCTTATAAATGTATTAACCCCTAAACCGCCGCTCCTAGACCCCGCCGCAAGTCTTATAAATGTATTAACCCCTAAACCGCCGCTCCCGGACACCGCTGCCACCTACATTATACCTAGTAACCCCTATCCTGCCCCCCCTACACCGTCGCCCTCTATTATAAAATTATTAACCCCTATCCTGCTGATCCCGCACCTCTCCGCAACTAAATAAATAGTTTAACCCCTAAACCGCCGCTCCATGAACCCGCCGCAACCTATAATAAATTTATTAACCCCTATCCTGCCCCCCACTACGCCGCCGCCACTGTAATAAAATGATTAACCCCTAAACCTAAGTCTAACCCTAACGCCCCCCTAACTTAAATATTAATTAAATAAATCTAAATAAATTAACTCTTATTAACTAAATGAATCCTATTTAAAACTAAATACTTACCTTTAAAATAAACCCTAATATAGCTACAATATAAATAATAATTATATTCTAGCTATCTTAGGATTTATATTTATTTTACAGGTACCTTTCAATTTATTTTAACCATGTACAATAGCTATTAAATAGTTATTAACTATTTAATAGCTTACCTAGCTAAAATAAAGAGAAATGTACCTGTGAAATAAATCCTAACCTAAGTTACAATTACACCTAACACTACACTATACTTTAATAAATTATTCCTATTTAAAAATAAATACTTACCTGTAAAATAAACCCTAAGATAGCTACAATGTAATTAATAATTATATTATAGCTATCTTAGGATTTATATTTATTTTACAGGTAACTTTGTATTTATTTTAGCTAGTTAGAATAGTTCTTAAATAGTTATTAACTATTTAATAACTACCTAGCTAAAAGAAATACAAAATTACCTGTAAAATAAATCCTAGCTTAAGTTACAATTAAACCTAATACTACACTATCATTACATTAATTAAATAAATTAACTACAAATAACTACAATGAAATACAATTACATAAACTAACTAAAGTACAAAAAATAAAAAAAGCTAAGTTACAAAAAATAAAAAATTAAGTTACAAACATGTTAAAAATATTACTACAATTTTAAGCTACTTACACCTAATCTAAGCCCCCTAATAAAATAACAAACCCCCCCAAAATAAAAAAAATCCCTACCCTATTCTAAATTACATAAATTTCAAAGCTCTTTTACCTTACCAGCCCTTAAAAGGGCCATTTGTGGGGGCATGCCCCAAAAAGTTCAGCTCTTTTGCCTGTAAAAGAAAAATACAACCCCCCCCCCAACATTAAAACCCACCACCCACATACCCCTAATCTAACCCAAACCCCCCTTACAAAAACCTAACACTAATCCCCTGAAGATCATCCTACCTTGAGTCGTCTTCACTCAGCCGAGCCACCGATGGAACTGAAGAGGACATCCGGAGCGGAAGAAGTTAATCCTCCAAGCGGCGCTGAAGAAATCTTCCATCCGATGAAGTCATCATCCAGGCGGCGCTGAAGAAGTCTTCGATCCGTCCGATGTCATCTTCAAAGAGGCGCTGAAGAGGTCTTCTATCCGGGCGAAGTCATCTTCCAAGCCGGGTCTTCAATCTTCCTTCCGCCGACGCGGAACCACCTTCTTCACCGACGGACTACGACGAATGACGGCTCCTTTAAGGGACGTCATCCAAGATGGCGTCCCCTCAATTCCGATTGGCTGATAGGATTCTATCAGCCAATCGGAATTAAGGTAGGAAAATCTGATTGGCTGATGGAATCAGCCAATCAGATTGAGCTCGCATTCTATTGGCTGTTCCGATCAGCCAATAGAATGCGAGCTCAATCTGATTGGCTGATTGGATCAGCCAATCGGATTGAACTTGAATCTGATTGGCTGATTCCATCAGCCAATCAGATTTTCCTACCTTAATTCCGATTGGCTGATAGAATCCTATCAGCCAATCGGAATTGAGGGGACGCCATCTTGGATGACGTCCCTTAAAGGAGCCGTCATTCGTCGTAGTCCGTCGGTGAAGAAGGTGGTTCCGCGTCGGCGGAAGGAAGATTGAAGACCCGGCTTGGAAGATGACTTCGCCCGGATAGAAGACCTCTTCAGCGCCTCTTTGAAGATGACATCGGACGGATCGAAGACTTCTTCAGCGCCGCCTGGATGATGACTTCATCGGATGGAAGATTTCTTCAGCGCCGCTTGGAGGATTAACTTCTTCCGCTCCGGATGTCCTCTTCAGTTCCATCGGTGGCTCGGCTGAGTGAAGACGACTCAAGGTAGGATGATCTTCAGGGGATTAGTGTTAGGTTTTTGTAAGGGGGGTTTGGGTTAGATTAGGGGTATGTGGGTGGTGGGTTTTAATGTTGGGGGGGGGGTTGTATTTTTCTTTTACAGGCAAAAGAGCTGAACTTTTTGGGGCATGCCCCCACAAATGGCCCTTTTAAGGGCTGGTAAGGTAAAAGAGCTTTGAAATTTATGTAATTTAGAATAGGGTAGGGATTTTTTTTATTTTGGGGGGGTTTGTTATTTTATTAGGGGGCTTAGATTAGGTGTAAGTAGCTTAAAATTGTTGTAATATTTTTAACATGTTTGTAACTTAATTTTTTATTTTTTGTAACTTAGCTTTTTTTATTTTTTGTACTTTAGTTAGTTTATGTAATTGTATTTCATTGTAGTTCTTTGTAGGTAGTTTATTTAGTTAATTTAATGATAGTGTAGTATTAGGTTTAATTGTAACTTAAGTTAGGATTTATTTTACAGGTAATTTTGTATTTCTTTTAGCTAGGTAGTTATTAAATAGTTAATAACTATTTAATAACTATTCTAACTAGCTAAAATAAATACAAAGTTACCTGTAAAATAAATATAAATCCTAAGATAGCTATAATATAATTATTAATTACATTGTAGCTATCTTAGGGTTTATTTTACAGGTAAGTATTTATTTTTAAATAGGAATAATTTATTAAAGTATAGTGTAGTGTTAGGTGTAATTGTAACTTAGGTTAGGATTTATTTCACAGGTACATTTCTCTTTATTTTAGCTAGGTAAGCTATTAAATAGTTAATAACTATTTAATAGCTATTGTACATGGTTAAAATAAATTGAAAGGTACCTGTAAAATAAAAAAAAATCCTAAGATAGCTAGAATATAATTATTATTTATATTGTAGCTATATTAGGGTTTATTTTAAAGGTAAGTATTTAGTTTTAAATAGGATTCATTTAGTTAATAAGAGTTAATTTATTTAGATTTATTTAATTAATATTTAAGTTAGGGGGCGTTAGGGTTAGGGTTAGGTTTAGGGGTTAATCATTTTATTACAGTGGCGGCGGCATAGTGGGGGGCAGGATAGGGGTTAATAAATTTATTATAGGTGGCGACGGTGTAGGGGGGGCAGGATAGGGGTTAATACATTTAATATAGGTTGCGGCGGGTTCAGGGAGCGGCGGGTTAGGGGTTAATACATTTATTATAGTTGCGGTGGGCTCCGGGAGCGGCGGTTTAGGGGTTAATATGTATAGAGTAGCTTGCGGTGGGCTCCGGGAGCGGCGGTTTAGGGGGTAATAACTTTATTTAGTTGCGGCGGTGTAGGGGGGGTCAGATTAGTGGTGTTTAGACTCGGGGTACATGTTAGGGTGTTAGGTGTAGACAGCTCCCATAGGAATCAATGGGATGTCTGTCAGCAGCGAACTTGTACTTTCGCTATGGTCAGACTCCCATTGATTCCTATGGGATCCGCCGCCTCCAGGCTGGCGCTTTGAAAACCAGGTACGCTGGGCCGTAAAACTGCTGATCGTACCTGCTAGTTTTTTGATAGCTAGCAAAAGTAGTGAGAATGTGCCGCACTTGTGTGCGGAACATCTGGAGTGACGTAAGAATCGATCTGTGTCGGACTGAGTCCGGCGGATCGAAGCTGACGTCACAAAATTCTACTTTTGCCGGTCTCGAGCCTTTGATAACTAAGGCGTATCAGCCTCGCCACAAATACGCTGCGGAATACGCAGCGTATTTGAGGTTGACGGCTTAAGACAGAGCATTACATTTTAATCAACTTTCCAATACACTTCTGTCATCAAATGTTCTTAATTTTTCTGTATTCTTTGTTAAATAGGGCAGCAGTGCACTGGGGGAGTAAGCTTAAGATATTGGATGAGCCAATGACAAGAGGCATATATGTACAGTTAACAATCACCAGCTAACTCCCAGCAGTGCATTGGTGCTGCGGAGGGCATGTGCATAAACTTTTCAACAAACAATACCAAGAGAACAAAACAAATGTGATAAAAGAAGTAAAATGGAAAGTTGTTTAAAATTACATGCTGTTCTTTCAAATATAAAAAACTCTAAGACAGACAGATAGATCGATAGATATATAGATAGATAGATAGATAGATAGATAGATAGACATATAAACATATTGTAGTCATGTTAACATGAATTCATTGCTTTCTTTCACTAAACCTGATACTTTGATATTCCAGACCTCATATTGATTTTAACTTGAAGAGGATCAATTTCCTTAACTGTTGAGCTTGTTATCTATAACTGTTGAGCTTGCTATCTATAGCTGTTGAGCTTGTTATCTATAACTGTTGAGCTTGCTATCTATAGCTGTTGAGCTTGTTATCTATAGCTGTTGAGCTTGTTATCTATAGCTGTTGAGCTTGTTATCTATAACTGTTGAGCTTGCTATCTATAGCTGTTGAGCTTGTTATCTATAGCTGTTGAGCTTGTTATCTATAGCTGTTGAGCTTGTTATCTATAGCTGTTGAGCTTGTTATCTATAACTGTTGAGCTTGTTATCTATAGCTGTTGAGCTTGTTATCTATAGCTGTTGAGCTTGTTATCTATAGATGTTGAGCTTGCTATCTATAGCTGTTGAGCTTGTTATCTATAGCTGTTGAGCTTGTTATCTATATCTGTTGAGCTTGTTATCTATAGCTGTTGAGCTTGTTATCTATAGCTGTTGAGCTTGTTATCTATAGCTGTTGAGCTTGTTATCTACATATGTTGAGCTTGTTATCTATAGCTGTTGAGCTTGCTATCTATAGCTGTTGAGCTTGTTATCTATAGCTGTTGAGCGTGTCATCTATATCTGTTGAGCTTGTTATCTATACCTGTTGAGCTTGTTATCTATAGCTGTTGAGCTTGTTATCTATATCTGTTGAGCTTGTTATCTATAGCTGTTGAGCTTGTTATCTATAGCTGTTGAGCTTGTTATCTATATCTGTTGAGCTTGTTATCTATAGCTGTTGAGCTTGTAATCTATAACTAATGAGCTTGTAATCTATAGCTGTTGAGCTTCTTATCTATAGCTGTTGAGATTGTAATCTATATCTGTTGAGCTTCTTAGCTATAGCTGTTGAGCTGGTCATCTGTAGCTGTTGATCTGATCATGTATAGCTGTTGAGCTGGTCATCTGTAGCTGTTTAGCTTGTCATTTATAGCTGTTGAGCTGATCATCTGTAGCTGTTGAGCTGGTCATCAATAGCTGTTGAGCTTCTCATCTATAGCTGTTGAGCTGGTCATCTGTAGCTGTTAAGCTTCTCATCTATAGCTGTTGAACTGGTCATCTATAGCTGTTGAGCGTGTCATCTATAGCTGTTGAGCTGGTCATCTGTAGCTGTTAAGCTTCTCATCTATAGCTGTTGAACTGGTCATCTATAGCTGTTGAACTGGTCATCTATAGCTGTTGAGCTGGTCATCTATAGCTGTTGAACTGGTCATCTATAGCTGTTGAGCTGGCCATCTATAGCTGTTGAGCTGGTTGTCTATATCTGATGAGCTTGTCATCTATACTCTTGGGGTACCAGAGAATATACTGATGCTGCCCTTGAAACTCCTGATGATCTGGATATGTGTGAGAGACCTCTATCAGTATCTCAGCTCTCTCCTATTACATCTGTTAATCACACTTGATCTAATACTACATGAAATGCGACTGCAAGAGAGATGCAGCGCATCACTTGACATGCTATGGTCATAGACTTCATTTATTGATGATATGAAGGTCTGAATCAAGAGAACTATAGATAAGGATCATCATTATTCCATGATGCATTATTAATTATACTTCTTCAAACACTGTTGCAGCCCTTGTTCCCTCTCATTTATGAGCAGTACACATGGTTCTACCCCTGCTGCTATAGCCAATATTAGCATTCAGATTGCAGCAAACTGAGCCAGCTGAATATCAGAGAATATAGTGGCTGAAATGTGCCTGTGAAATATAAACAGTATGTTATCTCTGGCTTCCATGCATTTGGGTAGCACAGGCTTCTGCACTCTTGCTTGCATGGGGATACAAGATTGCTTGGCCATCCTAGGAATAAACAGAACATATCTCCTGCTTAAAGGACATAGTACATACAATGTTTAACAACTTTCCAACTTGCTTCTATTATTATTATTTACAGAGCAGCAATGACAAGAGGCATATATGTGCAGACACCAATCAGCAGCTAGCTCTCAGCTACTGAGCCTATACCAAGAGAACCAAGCAAGTTAGATAATAGAAGTAAATTGGAAAGTTGTTTAAAATTGCATGTTCTCTCTAATTCATGAAATACATTTTTTGGGTTTTGTGAAGTGAGTCACCAAGATCTGAGGGCCTGTTATGGAACATTCTTTGGGCAGGAGGTACATGGGCTTAAGGATACCCAGAGACTGCATGGAAATGTGGAATTTTATATGCTAGACAACCCATGTACTTTCATAACTCTGTCTTATGTCCATGTCACCCTGTATCCATAAATACAGGATGGGTACAGGGTGTGAGTGCCCTTTGTGGGAGCAATTGTGACTCTATAAACCAAGTGGGCATAAAGGACTTAATTGTTAATAAGAGCTGTTTTTAAATTTTGTAATAAGATGTATTTTATTTACATTTCTGATCTGATTGTTTCTCAGGACTCTGTCTGGGTAAACTGATTGTGTTCCTGTGTGATTAGGTTAACTAGACTGCCCAAAATCAGATTGTCTTAGAGGTTTGATGTATTGTTCATATGTTTGCTTTACTGTTTAACCAATGCCCTCTATAACCTGAAACTCTGTGACTCTGGAATGCCAAGGTGTATAAATCTGTGTGCTGCTTTTACATAAAGTGTTCATTTTGTGTTCCTGTGTGCCTTATTTCTGTTCACCTCTGTAATTTTATACTGCAGTTAAAGGGGGATACCAGGAGCTATTGGTCTGGATAAAGGGATGTCCAGGACAAGGGAAGTGTTCTGACGGAGGTACCCAGTCAGGGTACCACGTGGTCCGTCACAGGTTTCATGTCACTTTAACTTGTGCCTAACTATCTATAATTTGTGTCTCAGGGGCAGCATTATAGCCATTTAAACAATTATTTTTGTGTATGTTAAAGGTGAGGTTGGCAACTGGTTTTGAAGAAAATAAGGGAAACCAAGGAATCAACAAATTTCAGTTAGGAAATTGGCAAATGTTATAGTAGTTACAGAAAAAAAACCTCTTTATTTTATCATTTGATACAGTTTGGTACAAATTATCTTCCTCCACACAGTGTAGCTTAATTAATGCAAATCCGAGAATTCTATTTCATATTTAAGGGACAGTGGGAGAAAAGACATTAAACTGTCAGATACATCAGCATTATTAAAATACGAGTACAGTATTAACAGGGCTGGACTGGGAAGTCAGAGCGGCCCTGGAAATGTTTGAAGACCGGCCCATCCCCCCTCAGCCCAGATCCCCCCCACATCCAGCTCCACCCTCCCCGGCCCAGCTCCCCAACCGTTACTTTTCACCTTCCAGGAGCAGCCTTGAATAGATTCACTATGCTGTGCAAAAGGCTCGCTCTATCTCAGGGCTGGGAGACTCCACGCACTTCTGGCTAGGTTGTGGCCCTGCGGCGTCAGCAGCCCACCGATAAATTTCCTGGCATCCCAGAGGGCCAATCCAGCACTGAGTTTTAAATGTTAGAAAAGTAGATTTTACATGTAAAAAATAAGAGAAAAAAATGTTCTAAGAGGAGAATAATAAGAGAACCTAGGAGACTGTAACACATCTGGGCAAATATGGGAGATCCCTAAAAATAAGGCAGCATTGGTAAATCTAGTTGAAAGTAGATTTGATTTTGTGCCTAATTGTACAACTAGTAGTTTTATTGTAACACAGTATTAGAATCAAACCATAGGGGTATATTTAACATAGTGCGAGTGGACATGACACCATGTATCTTGATAAATCGGCCCCTCAGTCTTCTAGAGTTCAGAATTAAGAAAGAGCACATGAAATAAAGTAAAGGTAAATTAAATGTTTCTATGAGAGGCAGAAGAGAACAGGGACACAAAGAAATGCACAAAGAAGATTACAGGGACATAAAGCAAATGGTCTGATTGCATTACTGCACTATTGCTTGTACCTGTATATAACTATGGGGCCAATCACAATCCTTTAGTGAAACTTATCAAATTATTAAAGGGACACTGAACCCAAATTGTTTCTTTTGTGATTCAGATAGAGCATGCAATTTTTAGCAACTTTCTAATTTACTCCTATTATCAAATTTTCTTCATTCTCTTGGTATCTTTATTTGAAAAGTAAGAATGTAAGTTTAGATGCCAGCCCATTTTGGTGAACAACCTGGGTTGTCCTTGCTGATTGCTGGATAAATACACCCACCAATAAACAAGTGCTGCCCAGGTTCTGAACCAAAAATTGCCTGGCTCCTTAGCTTAGATGCCTTCTTTTTCAAATAAAGATAGCAAGAGAACAAAGAAAAATTGATAATAGAATTAAATTAAAATTGCGTGCTCTATCTGAATCACAAAAGAAAACATTTGGGTTCAGTATCCCTTTAACAACAGAAAAGCACCATTAAAGTCTAGGGGGATTATGTAGATAAATCATTTGTCTAAAATAGTGTAATAGACTCATATGTGTTTAACTCCTGCAAAGGAACTAAAGTAAACTTCAGAGCAGCAGTGCATTACTGGGAGCTAGCTGACCACATCTCCTGAGTCAATGACAAGAGGTGTTGGTGTGTAGCCACTAACTGCTAGCTCACAATAGGGAACTTCTGCTCCTGAGACTACCTAGATATGCTTTTCAACAAAGGAAACCAAGAGTAAACTTGATACAAGTAAAAAGATTATTTTTTCATGTGCCTTTAGTATACAAAGAATGTAAAAGAGTGACAAGGCCAGTGATAGGGGTACTGGGCAGGTTATGTTCTCTCCATCATTACTGTGGAACTCCAGACCTCAAAGGTGCCAGGTGCCCTAAATCTGGGAGCTGGGTCTTTTTTACATGCAGAGCAAGAGAGAAGCTACCACTGGAGAAGAGGTACGGATATGTAAGTAGGAATCCTCCACTTTACCTCCTACACTCTTGATGTTTAACTTTATGGTCAACATTTTGCACCATCATATTTTATGGTCTAAAACCACATCTGGACAAAATTCCGGGTCCAAAAGTTTTTATTTAAAGGGAAAGTGTACTGTATTTTTTTTCTCCCCATTAATGTGTACATTAAATGATCTTCTGGAGTGTATTAAAATGCTCCTTTACTTTGAATTTGTTCTTTGAAATAGCTGCTTTTGCCTGCTGAATCCACTACCTATACTGAACACTAAGGGGTAGATTTACTAATGTCTGCCCGACATGATACGCTGTAGCTTATCATGTCCGACAGACATCGCTGAATGCCGACAGCATACGGTGTCAGCATTTATCATTTCACAAGCAGTTCTGGTGAACTGCTTGTGCAATCCTCCCCCTGTAGATTTGCAGCCAATCGGCTGCTAGCAGGAAGTGTCAATCAGCCCGATCCTATTGGATCGTGCAGATTGAAGACCGCAGCCTCAGAGGCAGCGAAAAAGTTATGGAGCAGCGGTTTTTTTTGGGGAAAGAGATGCAGACATTACAAAAGTGCACAGTGACAATCGTAATTTAATGTAAATTACACAGAAATAAATCATATTAAATATCCACAGCGTAAATCGTAATTTTAGTGGACTGGATGCACAAAAACCCAATGGAAACAAAATACAAAGCATAATAGTTTTTTTTCATGTATGAAATGTTCTCTCAAATCGCTGCGTAATTCCGTAAACATTTGCACCCTGCAGTTCTCACTGTTTTTGTTGTAACTTTAAAGGTGTTTTAGCAAAATAATCAAAACCCTAATTACTCTGAAAAGAAAACCTAGGTTTAATAAAATAACAGTGATTTTAAGGTAAAGTGCGCTGAAAACAGCGTAACTTGTATTAGGCGTAATATTAAAGTTTAAACATACGCCGGCTTCTCCCTCTGTACTTCGTCCTCCATTGCAAACTTTTACCTTACAGAGAGCTTTCATTATTTCTAGGGGAGACATCTCGTCACTCGCGCAGAAAGCCCCTTTTTTATAGAATTCCATGAGGGCTGCGAGTGTTGGTGTTGAGAACCACATCTAGACTGGCAAATGTAATAGAATAAACTCCTAAGCATTGGTCTTTGATTAAATAGTGAGAGAGATACAATGAGTACTTTGTGTGTGTGTATTTATATATATACTGTGTGTGTGTATATATATATACTGTGTGTGTATATATATATATATATATATATATACTGTGTGTGTGTATATATATATATATATATATATATACTGTGTGTGTGTGTGTGTATATATATATATATACTGTGTGTGTATATATATATATATATATATATATATATATATATGTGTGTGTGTGTGTGTGTGTGTGTGTGTGTGTGTGTGTGTGTGTGTGTGTGTATGTATATATATATATATATATATATATATATATATATGTGTGTGTGTGTATATATATATCTATATATGTGTGTGTGTGTATATATATATATATATATATATGTGTGTGTGTATATATATATATATATATATATATATATATATATATATGTGTGTGTGTGTGTGTGTGTGTGTATATATATATATATATATATATATATATATATATATATATATTTATTTGTGTGTGTATATATACATGGAGTGCAGAATTATTAGGCAAGTTGTATTTTTGAGGATTAATTTTATTATTGAACAACAACCATGTTCTCAA